>NW_024082404.1:191790-203003 GCF_003009895.1 Hyaena hyaena
TCTGTTTTGAGCAGTTCATTAGCTGTCATTTCTTCTTGGAGTTTCTTTGGAGGAGAGCTCTTTCATTTCATCATTTTAGTTAGCTTTCCGGCTCTTGTTGGTTTTAAAGACCTGTTATGGTCTCTGTTTCTATGAGCGCTGCTGTATCCAAGAAGACTCTTTGACTTTCCAGGGCCTATCCTTTCAGAGAGTGTTTTTTGAATGGTATCTCTTGGTCTCTCTTTTTGGGACCTTGGTTATTTTATTTTCCTATTCATAGTGATATTTGGGACTCTCCACCTTGTGTACTCTAGCTTGTTTCTTGAGGTAGCCATTAGAAGGCTCTCTCAGTGGATTCTGCGTCCTTTTTCTCCCAATCTCTCAGGTTTTGTAAGGTTTCCAATGGCTTCAGATCTTTTCCATGTAATGTATGGGCGCGAGTGCAAGTACAGAGCTCCTTACTTCTCCACCACCTTGCCTGTCCCTTCGAAACCACCACCTTATAAGCCAGGCAAGAGTAATCAGGGGATCCAGTAGTCTTAGTGACACCATGCCAAGGGTGGGGCCACTGCCTCTTCTATTCTTGTTTTTCTGTGCAGGCTAGTCAGAAGGTATCCCCTGCCTCTTCTATTCTTGTTGTTCTTTTAATTTTTTAAATGTTTGTTTTGTTTTTGAGAGAGACAGAGTGCAAGTAGGGGAGGGGCAGAGAGAGAGGGAGATAGAGCGTCTGAAGCAGGCTCCACGCTCTGAGCTGTCAGCAGACCCTGACACGAGGCTCAAACTCATGAACCATGATATCATGACCTGAGCCAAAGTCGAATGTTCAACTGGCAGAGCCACCCAGGCGTTCTGCCTCTTGGTTGCGCTCACCTTCAACTTAACCTTAGCAACAGATAGCTGAGGGCAGGATGAGAAATGCTGATATCCTGCCCTTGACAAGAAGGTAGTCCTGTGACTAGGGTTTGTAGGGAGAGGGAGCCCTGTGTTTGTGACTGCACATTCTGGAGTGGAATCTGCACCTTCATGAACTGGGAAGGGAGGAAGGAAGCAATCTTGGTTCACATGCCACAGAGTTCCTTTTTCCCTTTTTTTTTTTTTTTTTACCTAATTGTGATAGATTTAGCTGAATAGTGTCTATTTCCTGCATGCGTTTATGATCATTTCCAGAAATTTAAACAATTTTTTAAATACTTTTTACCTGAGAGTGGGATCCTCACATTGTCATACCAGAAGTTGATTCTAGAATATTTACATTTGGTGAGACTTCTGATACAGTTAGGTTTAAATCTGTCACATGGCATCTGTTTTCTATTTCTCTCATCTCTTCTTTGTTCCCTTTTTCATTTTCTTTTTCTTTTTTTTTTCTTTTTTTTTTTTTTTGGTGTGTGTGTGTTGTACTTCCTTTGTTGGTTTATTAGCTACAACTCTTTTTACTCAGTTGTGGCTTTAGATTTTGTAGTACATATTTTTAACTTCTCCCAGTCTACCTTTAACTGACACTATACCACTTATGTGTTCTGTTAAGAACTGCAAAGTAGTATGCTTCCATTTCTCTACTCCAGACCATTGTTTATATATTTTACTTTTACCCAGTGTTATAAATTCCATACTGCACGATTATTTTTATTTAAGAGTGAATTATCTTAAGGAGGTTTAAATAAAAAGATAAATATCTTTCTTATGTAATTACTGTTACTGCTTTTCTTTCCTTTTTGTAGATCCTGATTTCCATTTGCTATCATTTCCTTCTGCTTGGAGGACTGTCTTTAACATGTCTTGTATTGAAGGCCTTCCACTGATCATGAAGCCTTTTGACTTTTGCATGTCTGAAAAGTTTATTCCACCTTCATTTTTGAACGATATTTTGGCTATGTATAGATTTCTAGGTCGGAAGGTTTTTTTTCTTTGAATACTTTAATGATGTTGCTTCATTGTTTTCTTCCTTGTATTGTTTTCAACAAAAAATACACTGTTGTTAACTTTGTGCCTCTCTTCTTAAGTGTCTTCTTGCTGCTTTTAGTGATTTTCTCTTTATCTCTGGTTTTAAACAATTTTGATTATGAGTGTATTAGCATAATTTTTCATGTTTCTTATGCTTAGGGCGTATTGAATTTTTTGAATCTCTGGATTCCAAATTTGAATCTCAGATGTGGAAGAATTTCAGCCATTATTTCTTTATGTGTTTTTTCTTTCTTCCATACTTGTTTAACTTCTTATTACACACGTTAGATTGCTTGAAATCATTCCACAATTCACTGATGATCTATTTATTTTTTAAATTCTCTTTTCTCAGTTTTTCATTTTTATGCAGTTCCTATTGCTTTATTGTTGAATTTTCCAATACTTTTGTTTGTAATGTCTAATCTGTCAGTAATCCCATCCAGTATTCTTCATCTCACACATTGTAATTGCATCCCTAGAACTTTGATTTTAGTCTTTTAAAAAATATTTTCCCTGTCTCCACATAACTTTTGAACATATGGAATATGATTATAATAACTACTTAATGACTTTATCTGCTAATTCTAACAGTCTTATCTGTTCTTGGTCATTTTCAATTGATTGTTTTATCTCTTTTGTATGGGTTGTATTTTCCTACTTATCTGCAGGACTGTTAATTTTTTTTATTGAATCCCACACATTGTAAAATCTATCTTGTTGGTTACTGGATATTTTTTGTATTCTTATAAATATTTCATAGATTTATTCCAAGATACAGTTAAGTTCATTGGAAACAATTTGATCCCCTTAGGTCTTGCTTTTAAGATGTAGTGGGCAGGACTGGAGCTTGTTTTCAGTCTAGGGCTATTTATTTCCCGCTACTTAAGTGAGGCTCTTCTGTGTACCCTACCAATGCCCCACCGGTTTTGATGTGTTCTAGTATTGCTGTCGGGAACAAGCACTGTTTTTGCCCTTTCAGAATGCCAGGTGTCACTACCTCTAATCCTCTCAGGTGGTTCTTTTCCCAGCCTTGGGTAATTTGCTCTCAAACATGGCCAGTCACTACTCAGCTGAATACTTAAAGGGGACCCTCTGAAGATCTACAGAGTCCTCTCTTTGCATTTCTCTCTTCTCTCTTCTTCAATACTCTGTCCTACAAACTCTTGGCACTTTGCCTTCCTAGACTCTGCTCTGCCTCCTCAGCTCAGGGAGTCCACAGGCTTTGCATCCTCACTCCCTGCACCATGACCTGGAAATTGTCTCAAGTCAATGAGCTGGGACACCTGGAAGGCTCACCTCATGAATTTCTCACTTCTCAGGGATCACTGTACTTTGTTGCCTGATGTCTGATATATTAAAAACTATTGCTTTATATATTTTGCCTATGTTTTATTTGTGTTAGGATAAATCTGGTTCCTGTTACTGCATCCTGGCCAAAAGCAGAAGTTCACATATTCAGGCATTTTTCCTTCTTAATTTTTCTTTCATTTTTCACTTCAGGAGACTACTCACAAAGCCAGTGTTTTATTGAGTGGTAAAATTAAGGTAGAAAATGGTCAGATTTATCAAAATCCAGTCACCTGGCTCAAGGATCTTCTAGGAGGCGACAGTTCCGTGACTTGGAATTTTGCTTGGAGTAAGGTGGGTCATTCTTCAGTTACCTGTAACTTCATATTCAAATAGAAATGTATGTTTTTTATGATAAAACTGTTATTTTTAAGAAATCTGAACTTCTCCAAGCTAGTTTTTGTCCTCATATATCCCTTCTACAATATGCTATGTGTTTTCTCCTACAATTCTTGTTTGACAGAATTCCCCAGGGGCAGACTTGCACAGCTGACTGAGCCTCTCCTTCCCTGTTCCTCACCTAGTCTCAGAAACTTAAGTGCCCTTGTTCTTCCCCTAGTATTCCCCCAGGTGATTTCAGGTCTTGTTGACTCCATATAGAAAATTGGGGACCTCTGATGTATTGATAATTAAGTTAACATGTTAGTATTCTGGTGCAGTGAATGAAGGAAGAGCTTTCCCAAGACCACAGGAAGGAGCAAGCAGCCTAAGACTACAGAGGTTATGCTGCACTTTTGTGTGAACATGGTCTTATCCATCATTTGCTAAACCCCAAAAAAGAAATACTCCTGTTCGCTCTGACTTTCCAGGCTTAGATCTTCCTCTCAGTTCTGTCTTCTGAGTTGTTAGCCCAGTTTAACCACCAATTTGAAAACAATTAATGACTAACACTCTTGATGCCCAATGATCAGCCACTTCCAGATGTCCATTGTCACACTTCAGGGAAGAGTCTTGGATTGATTCAGCCAAAAAAAGTGTGAATCATCAGATGTCCACCATTACTGTTAAACAGAACTGCAGATGCCTTCAGCCTCCACTAGCCAGTATAGTAACCCTCAGTGCAATAGTAATAAAAGGCCCAGTTTCTTCTCCCTTTTTTTTGTCCCACTTAGCTGTGCCCACCCTCCCTCCTAGTTTCTTCTCTCCTTCTGCATCCCTAAATTGCTTTCTGGTGTCCTAGACCTTTGTGGCAGGTACTTCCAAAATTGTGTTTTAGTTCCTTCACTTACATCAGTACATTGGAATTTTTTCTACTTTGTAGTTTATATGGGTTTTTTCTTAAAAGTGTTTTCTGGTTTGTTTATTTCCCACCCCTGGAGTCACTAGGCCATCTGCTTTCAATTTACCCTGCCCAGTCCTTACCATGGATTCATAAATCATATTTGCATGTTAGTAATTAACATTTTACCCTTGGAAATATCTTTTTATTATAAAGTTTCTTAAACTTGGGATAGATTTTATCGTTTTGTTGAAATAGCCTATGCTCACAGCATGAATATGGTACTGATTTCTGTAATTGAGTTTTTTTGAGCTCGACATGCCTCTGGTACAGTGTGCCCAGTGATGACTCATTTCTCCCACTCTTTTTCTTTATTGGAACTACTGCATTTTCTGCTTTTGAATAGCTGGCTGTGACATCATTTGGCCCTCACTCTGTACTTAAGCCTCATTTATATATCACATTGCCTATGGTCTTTTCTCATTGGCCATGTCAGTTAGTCATATGGCTTAACACTTAGGTGATAGTGAAGTGAAAGGCATATGTAGGTGCTAAAATTAGAATTATTGGATGTAAGATATTTGTACATATTATCTAAGTAGGCTTAGATTTTTTTTAATATTCCAAAAACAGTCTTAAAAATTACCACAGGGTGCTCATGTACTTCTAATAAATACCCCAAGCTGAGAAACACTACCCCAGTGAGAATTTTTGCAATTTTTAAAACTTACCACAGAAACCTTTGCCTCCTCTTGTCTTGAGGCAGCTCCTGAATTCACAGTTGCTTCTCAATGATGCGGTTTTTTTGCTACATTGGTCAATGTGAACATTTCTCCTGACTCATTCTGAGAATGCTGGTGTGGCTATAGGTCCAGGAGTGGTTGCTTGTCAGGCGAGAAATGCCAGAAAACTAGGTCTTTTCCTGCCTCAGACAGAATGACAGAGCCACCAGACACAGAGATGACTCACACTTCCTACCCAAGCAGCTGGGCTGCTATACAGGGAATTCTGATGCTTACTCCCACTGGGTATCACTGATCCCTCTCACTCCCGCAGTCTCCTGGCTATTAGGTATCATCCCTGTGTGGCAGAGTAATCTCTGGGTGGGAGACAGGAGGCCAGGCTGGCTCCTGGTTCCACTCATGATAAGTTACATAAGCTGGGACTGGTTTTCGATCCTGCCCACACGTTAGAATCACTTGAGGAGCTTTTAAAACCTGCTAATGCCTGCTGGACCCCAGCTCCATACCTTCTGATCTAATAGTCTTGATTGAAGACCAGGTGGCAATGTTTGAAAAAACTTTATAGGTAATTAATATTTGCAGCCTAGAGTGAGAATCACTGATCTAGATCAAGTCACTTATCCTTTCTGAACCTAATTTTTCTTATTTATAAAGTACGTAGTAATGCTAAATGGTCTCTAAAGACCCTTCCAATGTGGAGATTCTGGGACTTGGATACCATGTATTCTTTCACAACAACCCCATGAAGCAAGCAAAGTAACTATTTTCTCTATCTATGGATATAAAACCAGAGTTGTAGAAGATTAAGTGAGTTGATTACCCCCACGGCCAGTAAGTGAGAGAACCAGGACTAGAAGCTGGTCTTCTGGTTCCCTATACATTATTTTCTACACTTAAAACGACACAGGGGAGCCCACATTCCTTTCATTGGAAACAGGTTGCTTTGAACTGAAAAGAGCACACAGTATTACCTAATTGCCTTTATGGATTTATGCAAAACCTCTTCTCGTGCAGCAAAAATTACTCACTTCTACCAGAAGAAAATGACTTTCTGTGATACAGTTGTGGTATGGAAATCATAAGAATGGCAATAACCATTCGTTTTGTGAATGCTCAGGACTGGATCTTTGCAGATAAAAAATAGACTGCCATTTTTTTGGACAATGATTGAAGGAGTACTGACAGTTCTCTTGTGCAAACATACTTCCCATCCAAATGACTCACTCTCTGAATTTCCACCCTTATAAATTCACTACTTTGGATCTAGTATTAACTTTTCTCTGTGGTTACCCCTCACCCTACACACTTTCTAAAATAATTCCTCCTACTACCATGATTAGGAATATCAAGGTAGGGAAAGGTCGAGGTAGGAGTATAGAAAGTAATGGGAATTGTTGATCTGGACAGCCAGCCAGCTTCATTGAGTCAATTAATCATTCTCAGGATCTCCTAATCTTCTTGTGAGTCCTGCTTCTACTCAGGAGATGTGGACCCTTTCAAAATACAAATATCTAAGAGGTGTGAATCTTGGAGACATAAATAATATGAAAGACCTCCTGCCCTTCTCTTGCCTGGAGCTGCATGGACTGCCTGGGGGAAGCACAGGAGAAGAGGCTCTAGGATGGGGATTGGGAGGACGGGGGTGGTGTGAAGGTAAACTTCACTTCCATCATCATTTCCCCAGGATCTGCTCTTTTGTGGCAGTTTTTACACTTTTAGCCTCCCTTCTCAAATATTTGAGAATTATTTTAATTTTCTTAGCCAAAACATGTCTTTGTGTAATAGTGAACCTAAAAGAAAAACCTATAGTTTGCTTGTTTCTTTGCCCTTTTCTGTCTGTCCCCTCTCACACCCACCCCCCGACCCCTCTTCCTTGTCCCCATCAAAAACAATTATCCTTTCCTCTTTCTTCCTCTTGGGGCAGTGTAAATTTGTTAAGACTTGGTTCATAAAACTTGAAATGGAATTAAAACAGTCATTTGATCATCCATGAACCGATTCCCATTAGTCAGTACCAACAAATGGTTTTCCTGAAGACATTTGAAAAATGGACTGATACTTTCAAATAAACTGGAGCCCTAGCAGGGAAATAAATTATTGAACACCTCTTTAATGTTCAAAGGCAGGTTATGTTTTATATTTTCTCTTGATGCATGTTAGGACATAAGGTATAGAGAAACATTTGTTATTGCAGTTAATGACAGTTAATATTGTACTTTATTTATTCAGAGACCGTACCAAAATAAAGTTAACTAATAATTTCATTTGGCTGATTAACTACATTTCCAGAATAGTGGCTAGCTGAATCATGCATCTACCTCAAAGTCACACACGCATGCACGCACGCACATGCACCATTTCTTCCCTAAGTATAATATTAGAATCAGCATGGACTGAGTTTTGAAAAATAATGGACCTTCTACCTAAGAACTTCAAGGAAAGCATCAGTGGCCTTAGGATGAAGCACTCCTGTAGTTCTGCATTTTAGAAAAGCAGACACAACAACCTACAGATACCCTCACAGAACACACCTCACCCTGGTTCCAGCTTTATTACTATTCTTATCTGGGGGAAGGTGGCATCCGACCAACTGCCCTTCATCACAATGGATTTTGAATGGTAAAGTTGTCAAGGTTGCTGGCAGCTGTGTAGTCCAAGACCCTAAGAGCCTCACCTACAGCTCATCCTTCATGCCTGTGTCAGAGCAGGCATATGAGCCAGATTCAGGGCTTGAGTTATATGCAGATATGATGCCTGTTTGCTCTTATGCTTTAGGCAACTAAAGCACAGACAGTGTTATGAAATGGACAGTTTCCAGGAGTGACCAGTGCCCGTTCAGTTTGAGGTCTATGTATTATTATCCTCATTCAATAAATTACTCCCACCTTGAGGAAACTAGATCTTTAACTCTGTGGATTTTCTTAAAGCTGTGTTCTATGTCTAAATTATCCCCCCAATGCTATGTGTAGGACCTATGTGGACTTATGACCTCAAAGACTAAGGTACAGTGTAACCACTTTATATTACCCAGTACTAACTGCTAAAAATCTGTCTTTAATCTGAAGTACAGGTGAGAATATACTGAGCCTGCTTAGTGATGGATCTGTAAGATATTTTGGATATTGTCAAGGTACAACATGAACAAAATCCATTGTTTGTAATTGTTAGTTGTTTGAAGAACTGACAGATGGCATTCAGAGGCGTCATCTCTCCTTCTATCGCAAGTGGGGATGGGTTAGCACACTGGGTAAGACAGATCTGTTCCATTTCCATTACCAAGTTTGTTTGGTCATGGGATTGAGCCCAGAGGGTGCCTAAACCTTCCAGGTTCCTTATGTCTGCCCCATTCTGTTAAATAACAGGCTTTTATTGAGCACTCAGGACGTGCTAGGTAGTATGCCAAATGCTTTTCGTATATTTATTCTAATCCTCACAACAGCCTAATAAGCTGGAGGTACTCGTTTTACAAATATACAAACAGAGGCTCAGAGAATTTAAGAATCTTGCTTAAGGGCTGGGACTGCAGAGGTTTTCCCCCAGAATTGTTGGGCACTATGTGAAGTGCTAAGAGTATAAAAAGGAATATGACACAGACCTTGTCTTCAAGGAGCCTGAGATTATGAGGCTGCCCTTGGGCTAAGAGTGGAGAACCCACAGACCCCGTGGCAAATGTTTGCCAGTCTGCCTCAGACCAGCCACCTGTGTGTAGGGATCTCTAAAATCTGACCTTTGAGGCTGATAAACAATAGCTAAGTTCACAAACAAACCAGAAAAAGCCAAAAAATGTGGGTGGATAGTCCTGAAATGATATTAGTGTAAACAGTTAAATGTCTTATTTCTTGAAAAGTGCTATTACTTTTGTGGCTTAATTTTATTGTAAAACATTAATTTTTTTAACATTGTGAAGTAGAACATGCTGGACTAATGGTTGTTTACTAAGTGAATGGAAAGAGAATTAATGGTAAACAGCAGGGATAACAAATTTCTTCTCTAAAGAGCCAAATAATAAACATTTCAGGCTTCATGGGCATACGGTCCTTGTTGCAAATGTTCAGTCATGCTGTACCATAAAAGCATCCATTGATATTAAGTAAATGGTTGGGTATCTTTGTGTTCTAATAAAACTTTGCTTACAAACAGGTGAGATTTGTCCATGAACTGTAGTTAGTGTGCCAGTCTGTGATAGACAACAGTCAGTACTTTACCATAGTTACACTTTGCAAGAGACAGGCGTGTTTGCTTCTTTTGAAAGGTAGAGTTGTTAAACTCTGTGCTTAATTATGTGTAGGTGACATATCTGGGGAAAGAGCTTTTAAAGTATGTTTCTGAGGAAGCACCCGTACCTGCAGAGCCAAACGTGGCACCTCAGCAACATCAACCTTGTCTTCCAGGTACGTGCAGAGCAACACCCGTTTCTTAGTCGTGAGGAAAGCACACACAGCTACAGAGAAAGCACGCCTTGTGGTGTATTTTCATTCATGTAACATTCAAATAACCATTCTAAAGTAAACAATTCAGTATACTCACACTCACATTGTGAACAACCACCACCTCTGGGTAGTTCCACAACAACTTTCATTACCCAAAAAGAAACTCCACACCCATTCAACAGTGATTCCCCTCAGTCTACATTCTGTCTGTATGAATTTGCCTCTTCTGAGTGTATCATATAAATGGAATCATATAATATATAACCTTTTGTGTCTGACATCATTCACTTAGCATAATGCTTGTAAGGATCTTGTCCTGACGGACATTTGGTTTCCACTTTTTGGCTATTGGGTACAGTGCTGCTGTGAGCACGTGTACTTTAACTTACTTTTAGTTCTATGGATATATGCCTCGGAGTGGAATTGCTGTATCGATAGTAATTATATATTGAGCCTTTTGAGGAAGAGACAAACCGTTTTCCACAGCAACGGAACCATTTACATCCCCACCAGCAACATACAAGGGTTCTAATTTCCTCACATCCTCACCAACACTTATTTTCTGTTTGTTTGTTTATAGCACTCCATTTTTAAGCACATGTGATTCTAGGAGAATTTTTTAAATGACACCTTTTCTCACGATGCCATTCTCTTAAATCTATATTATACTTACTTTGGGTAGATTTTTTAAAAGTGTCATATAAAAAGGAAAAACGGTATTTTTTTCCTTCTTGCAGGCATGCTTTGGTTTGTTTTCTAAAATCAAGTGCTAAAATAAGTCTTTGCTTGTTAGTGTAAACTAATGTGCTTTATCTGATGGAACAAACTTTAATCCAAGAAAACTGAAGAGAATGTAGTCTTCAGCATTAAGCAGCAGATTTTGAAATGATCTTCAATGAGGCAGCACACATTTCTATAAAACAAACATAACTAAGGCTCTGTTGCCCTTCTCTTTTCCCCCAGTGTCCCTGCCTCAGACCAGTTGGGGACAATATAAGCAGAAAAGGAAGTGCAGTATGGAAGTTGATAATTCTGTGATAACCAGAGTCAAGAACCAAACAGGGATCACTATCATTAAGCCCTTAACCAGAGTCTCCCCAGGGCCATTTCTTCCTGCAACAAAGCTTAATAATTCCAAGGGATTCCCTTCCCTAACTTTATACCTAATCCACTGTAACCTCCTAGGGTCCTTCTTTGTCTCAAAAACTGGTTTCAGAATAGGATGCATTTTCCCCATTTTTCTGAAGATAGTCCCAAAAGTGCTTTTCATCATCTTGGGAAAATAGATCTGGTAAAACAGAAATTGTGAAGAAGTTAAAGGGTTTAAACTGAAAGAAGTTCTTGTAGTAATTCATGGTCTTTGGTTCCTAATTCTGACTGCAGATCTACCTAATCAAATCTTGGAGTAGGGGCCCAGGAACCTGAATTTTTTTTTTTTTTTTTTTTTTACAAATAGTTTATTGTCAAATTAGTTTCTACATAACACTCAGTGCTCATCCCCAAAGTGCCCTCCTCCATGCCCATCCCCCCTCCCCCCACATCCATCAGTCCTCA
>NW_024082405.1:0-54262 GCF_003009895.1 Hyaena hyaena
AGGTCAAGGAGGTTGTTTCCTGCTTTCTCCTCTAGGGTGTTGATAGTTTCCTGTCTCACGTTCAGGTCCTTTATCCATTTTGAGTTGATTTTTTAAAAAATGTTTTATTTACTTCTGAGAGAGAAAGAGAGAGAGAGGGAGGGGGAGAGAGAGAGAGAGAGAGAGAGAGGCAGACAGACAGATAGACAGCATGAGAAGGGGTTGCAGAGAATGAGGGACACACAGAATTCAAAACAGGCTCCAGGCTCTGAGCTAGTTGTCAGCACAGAGCCTGATGTGGGGCTTGAACCCACGAACCATAAGATCATGACCTGAGCCTAAGTCAGACGCTTAACCGACTGAGCCACCCTGGTGCCCCTGTGAGGAGATTTTTGATTACTTATTGAATTTCTTTACTGGTTTTGGGTCTGTTCAACTCTTCTATATCTTCTTGTTTCGATTTTGGTAGCTTATATGTTTCTAGGAATTTGTCGATTTCTTCCATATTGTCCATTTTATTTTTGTGTCGTTTCATAATCTCTTATTATTGTTTGTATTTCTGCTGTGTTCGTTGTGATCTCTCATCTTTCATTTTTTATTTTATTTACTTGGATCCTTTCCTTTTTCTTTTTGATCAAACTAGCTTAGGGGTGGTTATCAATTTTGTTAATTCTTTGAAAGAACCAGCTCCTGGTTTCATTGATCCTTTTACTGTTTTTGTTTGTTTGTTTGGTACCATTGATTTCTGTTCTAATCTTTATTATTCCCTATCTTCTGCTGGTTTTGGGTTTTATTTGCTGTTCTTTTTCCAGCTGTTCCAGTTGTATGGTCAGGTTGTATATCTGAGACCTTTCATCCTTCTTCAGGAAGACCAGAATTGCTATATACTTCCCTCTCATGACTGCCTTTGCTGTGTTCCAAAGGTTGGGGACTATCATTTTTATTGGCTTTCGTGTACTTTTTAATTTCCTCTTTAACTTCTTGTTTAGCCATTCATTCTTTAGTATATGTTCTTTAGTCTCCAAGTAATTATCTTTCCAAATTTTTTCTTGTGGTTGATTTTGAGTTTCATAGCATTGTGGTCTGAAAATATGCATGAAATGAGCTCAATCTTTTTGTACTTTTTGAGAGCTTATTTATTTCCCAGTATGTGATCTATTCTGAATAATGTTTCATGTGCGTTCAAAAAGAATGTATTCTGCTGCTGTAGGATGAAATGTTCTGAATATATCTGTGTAGTCCTTCCAGTCCAGTGTGTCGTTCAAAGCTATTGTTTCCTTGTTGATTTTCTGTTTTGATTACCTGTTCATTGCTGTAATTGTTAGTGATTAATTTATTTATATATTTGGGTGGTTCCACATTTGGAGTGCAGATGTTTACAATTGTTAGATCTTCTTAGTGGATAGGTCACTCAATTATAATTTAATGTTCTTCTTCATTTCTTGTGATAGTCCTTTATTTAAATCTTGATTGTCTGATATAAATATGGCTACTCTGGCTTTCTTTTGGTGACCATTAACATGATAGATAGTTCTCCATCCCCTTACTTTCAACTGTAGGTGTCTTTAAGTCTAAAATGGGTCTCTTATAAACAGCATATAGATGGATCTTGCTCTCTTAACCTTTCTGTTAGCCTATGTCTTTTGATTGGAGCATTTCATCCGTTGATGTTTAGAGTGAGTACTGAAAGATGAATTTATTCCCATTATGTTGCCTGTAGTATTGGAGTTTCTGGTGGTGTTCTCTGGTCTTTTCTAGTCTTTGTTGCTTTTGGTCTTGTGTTTGTTTTATTTTTTTTTTTTGTCTTTTCTCCCCTCAGAGAGTCCCCCTTAAAATTTCTGACAGGACTGGTTTAGTGGTCATGAACCCCTTTAATTTGTGTTTGTCTGGGAATTTTTTGTCTCTCCTTCTATTTTGAATGACAGACTTGCTGGATAAAGAATTACTGGCTGCATATTTTTCTGATTCAGCACATTGCATATATCCTGTCACTCCTTTCTGGCTTGTCAAGTTTCTGTGGATAGGTCTGCTGCACCCTGATGTGTCTTCACTTGTAATTTAAGGATTTATTTCCCCTTGATGCTTTCGTGATTCTTTCCTTGCCTGAGTATTCTGTGAATTTGACTATGATATGTCTTGTTGATGGTCAGTTTTTATTGACTCTAATGGGAGTTTTCTGTGCTTCCTGGATTTTGATACCTGTGTCTTTCCCCAGGTTAAGAAAGTTTCCCCCTGTGATTTGCTCACATAAACCCTGTACCCCTCTTTCTGTCTCTTCACCTTCTGGGAGACCTATCATTTGGATGTTATTCCTTTTTAATGAGCCACTGAGTTCTCTAAATCTTAAATTGTGCTCTTTTGGCTTAGTCTCCTACTTTTGTTCTGCTTCATCATTGTCCATAAGTTTGTTTGCTTTGTTATTGATTCCCTGCCTTGCTTCATCCATCCTTGCTGATGTGGTATTCCTTTGAGATTGCAGCTCGGTTATAGCATTTTTATTTCATCTTGACTGGCTTTTATTTCTTTTATCACTGCAAAAAGGGATTCTAATCTATTTTCAACCCCAGGTAGTATTCTTATTATTGTGATTCTAAATTCTGATTCAGACATCTTGCTTGTATCTGTGTTGATTAAGTCTGTTATTTCTTCCTGTCCCTTCTTTTGGGGTGAATTCCTTTGTTTCATCATTTTCAAGGACGGAAAGGAATTAATAATGTAAAAAATTTTAAAAAATTAATAGCACCCCCCAAAAATCAAATAAAAGATGATACCTTCTAGGTGTGTTTTGATCTGGTTTTTTAAAGAAGGTCAGTAGAATAGAGAAAAAAGAGGTAGAAAAGAAAATTTAGAAAATGTGGAAAACGTTTGAAAATTTGAAAAAGTGAATACAATAAAATAGAATAAAGTGACATGATGAAAGTAAATAGATTTTTAAAAGTTCACAAAAAAAAGTGAAATGTATAGTAGAAAAAATTACAGAAAAATCTTTTTTATAAAAGTGGAAAATAAAGATAATTTCCCCCTCTTTCTATATTTAATAATTATAAAATAAAATGAAAAAAATAGTAGATGGACCAGCAAACAGAACGAAATACGATTGAAAACATCTAGTTTCCCCTAGAGGTCAAACTATGAAGCACTAGTTGCAGTTTTTTGAGGAATGCTATACTGCTATAATATTTTAAAAATTCATTTAGGTTAGTTCTTAGGTCTTTGATCTCTGTAGCATAGTGATCTCTGGTGTCTACTATGCTTTTTTCAAGCTGAGCTAGTGGTCTTATGACTGTTGTTCTGAATTGTGGTTCATATATTGTTTATATCTGCTTTGAGCCAGTCCCTGGTTGTGATTTCTTTTTGACCTATATTTTGAGGAGCATTCCTCTGTCTTGTAATTTTGGCCAATTTTTTGTTTTGCATGTTTCAAAAGCTTGTTGTTTTCTCTCCTGAGTGTACTATTATATTAAAAAAGGATCATACGCTGCCTGGGGCCTGGTGCTTCAGGAAGCATTTCTGGTGTATGCTCTGTGCCCTCTGCTGTTGAATACTGGCTGCTACTCTCCACTGGCCAGCCCTCTGTAGAGATCTTCCTTGCTTGTAGTGGGGAGTGATTGTAACTTTAAGTAGATATGCTTTGATTTGTTTGTTATAATAAGTCTAGAAAATGGGAAAAATAAACAAACCATCAACCCCTAAAAAAGAGAAAAGTAAGGGGCACACACACACACACACACACCCCTAAAAAACAAACAACCTGATAATCAGAAAACTATAAGGATGATTCCAAAGAAAATAAAAGTATAAAAACAAAAGAAGTTAAGAAAAAAAGAAATAAATAGAAAAGAATAAATGCTCATTGTACAAAATGTAGAAAAACAATACAAACAAACAAACGAGAAAGTATGAATATGATTAAAGAAGTAAAAAATAAGAAAGTAAAAAGAAGAAAAGAAAGGTTATGATGGTCCTATCTCCACCATAACCGCAGGTGTCATTTTGACTCACTATTTTTGGTGCACTTGGTGCATGTGGCGTCCTGCCGGTGCTGGTCTGGATAGAGGCTGGCTGTGTCGGCTCAGACAGTCCTCCCACAGTAAACAAGCAACTGCCAGACATGGGGGATCAAGGTTTTGTGTAAATGGGTCCCACCTCCTTGGGGGTCACTGTGCTGCTCTCTGAAGTCCCACCCTGCTGGTATTGTGGGGAAAGTGGTGTCATACCAGTCTCTGGTACTAGACTGGGGATCCACACCCACCACTGTTTGGAAAATCTTTACAGAATAGCAAGGGCCTTCAGTGCACCATGTACCATAATTCTCCTCTGTTGTTTCTTTGGCGTGCTGCTGGGATTCAATATTTTAGTTTTAAAGGACCTTGTGCTACACAGATCCGCTTCTCTCCACTGGAGTAGAGAGTCTCCACACTGCATGAAGTTCTTTGTCCCTGAAAAACTGTCCCATGCCTAAACAGTGCAGGGAATCTATCGTGTAGCACCACTAAAAACAGCAAAGGTTGTGTTCCCTCTGCAAGTGCCTCTGTCCCCTGCTGATGCAAGCCATTTTATGGCACTTGCATGGTCTTTTATCCTTGGGGAGGCAACATACCCTCTTTTCAAGTACTCCAGGAGGTGGACTGTTCTCTCTCAGTGGTCTTCGGTGATCTCTACAGCACACTATGCACTCCAGGGCCACCTCCCTCCTCCTGAGGAGCATGTGCTACAGCTCAACTCCTGAGAAAGTCATGCACTTCCAAAACCTCAGAATTTGAGCTCCACAGGTTGTTTTCAAAAAAGAACTGGGGCACTCAGTACTTCGCACTCCCTAGTCTGTGGTATGGAGAGGTTTTCCTGTAGTGTGAACTCACTGCTGCACTTTCTCAACCCCTCTCTCTTTCTCTCCCTTTTGTCTCTCCGTGGAATGGGTTCCCTCCACTCCCAGGCACCACCATTTTTCTCTCTCCCGATTAACTTCCACACACTTCATTACTCTCACACTGTAGAATCAGTCTGTGATTCAACATTTATATACATTTTGGAATACTTACCATGATTAGTGTAGCCACTATGCAATATTGCTGACTATATTCCCTCTGCTGTACTTTACGTCTCTGTGCTTCGTTTCCTTTATAATTGGAAGTTTGTGTCTCTTAATCGCGTTCTCCTATTGCACCCATCCACTCACCTCCCTGCCCTCTGGCAACCACCAGTTTGTTCTCTGTGTTTATGAGTCTCTTTCACTTTGTGTTTGGGTTCTTGCTTTGTGTTTTTGATGCCACATATAAGTGAAATATGTGGTATTTGTTTTTTTCTGATTGACTTATTTCATTTAGCATTATACCTTGAAGGTCTATTCATATTCGCACAAAGGCAAGATTTCCTTTTTTCTTACGACTGAAAAGCATTCCATAATATACTCAAATCTGTGTGTGTGTCTACCTAGGGCAGATAACTGGACACATTAGTTTGCTGTTCTTTAGATTAAAAGGAACCAAGCTTCAGGAACTGTATCCAACAAGCCTCATCTGTACCCTGACCCAATATAGGTGAGAAGACGTTGACCCTGCTTGATGCTGCAATAGGATGAGATTTTAGTATTATTTGGAAGGAGAGTAATTGTAATTTATGTGTGGGGACAATGTTAATTATTAGATTTGGCTTCAGGTGAATTAAAGATGTCCACAAAAATTTTAAGTACTTTCCCATGAAAGATATGGATTTCTTCCCTGTGAAGTTTGTCCAAGAGAAAATAATTAAGGTGATGTTAATGCTGGTTCTTGGGTTTGTTGGAGAGATGACTGGCAGCTTTTGCCTTGGCCTGATGGCACCCATGTAGGGTGTCATGCCTGAGGTCTCTGTGGTGCAGAAGCACAGGATAACCACACAGAGAAAGTGGACCAAGGGAGACACAGACGGAGATTTTACCAGCTCAGCTCATCCACGCCAGGACGTTCAAGTCAGCCCAGCCATGGCAGAAAGCATTATCAAGGAAACGAACCCTTCCTTGCTGTGTTATCATCAATTTCTGACCCTCAGAAGAATGAGAATGCAATTTACTGCTATAAGTGTCTTCAGCTTCTGTGTGTGTGTATGCTAGTGTGTTATGCGACAATAGCTAACCAGATAACGACGTGCTCTTCTCTGGTTCATGGCCTTCTGCATCTTGGATTTTGTAAACAATTCTGATCAATAGAAATCATGAGCTGAAACAGTTCAGGGTAGAAAGTGCTTTCTCCACATACACATGTTTTCTTTTCTTTTCTTTTTTTAAATAAACAAAAGTAGAATTGAGGGACTAAAAACAGTGGATGAGATCAAACCACATTGTTTGTGTTCACACAAGTGGATACAGAGAATTTGAACCGTCAGGCCTCATAAAGGCCCACCACGGTCTTTATATTCATCTCTAAATAGTCATAAATCCTGCCCCCAACATCCCTCAGGCCCACCAGCCTCTCCCAGGAACCAGAAAGTAGGGAACCTAGTGCCTCCCAACATTTTTGGAGAAGTGCCTCAGCAATGATGAGTTAGTAGCCTTCAATACATTTGGGTTTGGTAACAAGTAAGGAAAAGAAGACAACATTTTGATGATTTCTGTACATTTCATCAGTATTATGTCATATTGCATCACATTATAAAAATGGAAATTAGCATGGAAATAGGAAAACAGAGTAGAAAAATAAGAAGTGTTTTGAAACTCATTTTCCATAACCAAACTCTGAGGAAAAACTTACCAACTGATTAGCTAGAGAGGGATTCTGAGATTTTAATTTCATTCTGTCCCCACTTTCAATAATGTATAACAGCCATTCTTTACAGTTTTTCTGGTTGACTTTAAAAAAAATCTCTGGTTGGGGCGCCTGGGTGGCTTAGTCGGTTAAGCGTCCGACTTTCGCTTGGGTCATGATCTCGCGGTTCGTGGGTTCGGGCCCCGCGTTGGGCTCTGTGCTGACTGCCAGCTCAGAGCCTGGAGACTGTTTCAGTCTGTGACTCCCTCCCTCTCTGACCCTCCCCTGCTCACGCTGTCTCTCTCTCTCTCTCTCTCCTAGAAATAAATAAAACATTAAAAAAAATTTTTAAAAAATCTCTGGAGATAGAGGATCCACACCACTTTAGATAAACCATTGTCTATTTTTATCCCTGTCAATTAGATAATTTGTTTTAATCATTTATTTGCCTCCAGCATAGGGAAAAAAAGAAGTCATTACATACTTGTTAAAACTTCTTCTTGGGGGGCCTGGGGGGCTTCGTCCGTTAAGCGTCCGACTTTCGCTTAGGTCATGATCTCGCGGTTCGCGGGTTCGAGCCCCGCATCGGGCTCTGTGCTGACTGCCAGCTCAGAGCCTGGAGCCTGTTTCAGTCTGTGACTCCCTCTCTCTCTGACCCTTCCCTGCTCACGCTGACTCTCTCTCTCTCTCCTAGAAATAAATAAAACATTAAAAAAAAAACCCTTCCTCTTAACTCATTTGTGAATTACCATTTCTTATCCTCTTATCTATGGTTCAAATTCAATTCCTCATTTTATAAAAACAAAATAATTTTACTGCAAACATTATAATACATTAACTTAGAAGTATCACAAAGATAGACAGCCCTGGAGTACCTGTGTGGCTTAGTCCTGTAAGTGTCCCATCCCACTGCTTGTGGCTCAGGTCATGAGCCCACTGCTTGTGGGTTCAAGCCCCACATCAGGCTCTGTGCTAACAGCATGGACCCTAGAGAACATGCTTCAGATTCTATCTCTGTTTCTCTGTCTCTCCCCTACTCAAGCTCTGTGTCTCTCTCACTCTGTCTCAAATATGAGTAAAAACTTCTTTAAAATAAAAAAAGATAAACTGCCCTAAGTAGTATTCATGTACCCAGTATATGGGTAATACAGGCATATTTCTATCCCTGACTTCATTACAGAATTCTTAAGAATACATAAAAAGATTAATTTTATGAACTGATACTCTGAACACAAATGCACATTAGGATTCCATGGCTGGTGTCCCATGGTCTCATATTTCCTTTATGCTACCTAGGAATCCGTTCTTTAACATTATCAGGCTGGACTTTCCCATTTGTCTTCTTCAGACAACTCCACCTGTTGTGCATATCGTACATGATCTGAGAAGCAGTGTAACATCACACACCAATTTTATCGTTGTCTATTGGTTCCTGTCCTAGAAGTGTGCTCTAGATTTGTTCATGTCAGCTCTCCTTCTGAAGACACTTCTCAGGGCAGCCTTCACGTCCTTGTTCCTCAGTGTATAGATCAGTGGGTTCAGCACCGGAGTGACCACAGTGTACATGATGGCAGCGACTTGTTCCTGGTCCATGGAGCTGGCTGAGGCAGGAAAGATGTAAATGAAGACAACAGGAGCATAGAAAAGAATGACCACCATGAAGTGAGAGGCACACGTGGACAGTGCTTTGTGGAGAGCGCTACAGGAGTGGGTCTTGGAGAAAAGAGAGATGATAATGGAGAGGTAGGAGAGAAGTGTTAGGAAGAAGGGGCCCATGGCAATGGTCCCAGTAACTGTGTTGAGAAGCCACTGGTTGAGCTCTGTGTTTCCACAGGCCAACTCCAGCAAAGGCTTGACATCACAGAAGAAGTGATGGATCTGAGTCGAACCACAGAAGTTCAAGCGAGCGGTCATCGTGGAGTGCAGCAGGGCATGGAAAAAACCAATGGTCCAGACCGTGACAGCCATCTGGGTACAGAGCTGGTAATTCATGATGACAGAGTAATGCAGTGGCCTGCAGATGGCCACAAAGCGGTCAAAGGCCATCACGGCCAACAGCATGGCCTCCGTGCTGCCCAGGAAGTGGAAGAAGTGAAGCTGGCTTATGCATCCCAAGAAGGAAATTGCCTTGTGTGTAGAGAAGAAGTTCTCCAGCATCTTTGGCAGTGTCACCGTGGAGTAGCAGATATCTAGACACGACAGATTTCCCAGGAAGAAATACATGGGTGAATGGAGTCTTGGATCAGAGACGACAACCATGAGGACTGCTCCATTGCCAACCACAGTGACAACATAAATTGCAAGGAAAACCACGAAGAGATAAGGCTGCAGTGCTTGGATGTCTGTGACTCCCAGGAGGAGAAATTCAGTGACTGATGTTTGATTCAGCATCGCTTAAGAGGAAGACGAATTACTGAATGGAGCGTACCTCTGTTGAGAATCAGGGACTTTGTAGCTGAGGATTTTCCTGTCTACACAGCGGTACTTCGAGGGAGAGCATTGTGGTTTTACACGGTTCCAACATCAGAGCTTTTATAGCCTTTGGATCATTAGAGTATTAAGTATTATGGTGAAATTTTGCTTATGGGCCATTGGTCCACCATTTCCCCCCCTTCTTTGATTGATTACTAATATGTTTTTTTTCTCCTAGAGACTCAGAGCATGTAGCCAACTTCCCATCTTCTCTGGCTGTTAACATCTTCCGTCTGATACAACTTTAATGTGGGGCAAATTTTTTTTTTTTTTTTTTTACAAATAGTTTATTGTCAAATTAGTTTCCACATAACACCCAGTATTGTGGGGCAAATTTTTAAGTACTTTCTGTACTGCTACATCCAGACCTAGTAAGAAAGTACCTAAAGGGTTTTTAATTAAGAGAAATAGACAAGGAGAGAATGATAACAGTGGAAGGAAACCTGAATAGGAAACTAGCCCTAGATCTGGGTGCTTAGTTGCATATAAAGAAGCATGCAGAAAATATGGGCTCCTCTCCAGCCTGAGTCTTAAGCCATTCTCTTACCTGATTGTCAGATTCACAGTCTGCACAGCTTTTCAGTTTTACACTCCCAATGACTGTACATAGCAGAAAGCTATTTGAAGTGATTATGCATATTGGGATCGCAGCATGAGCTCTTCATCTTCAGAAACATCTTTCTCTCCTTCTCAATTTCTTCCTGCCTTTCAGGAGCCATAGACCTTAGACATATAAACACAGGGAGAGTGTCCTCTGGGTGTGAGCAGGATCGCTGTGAGAATAAACAGAATATTTTCCCATACTTGCAATTCAAGACAATTCCTTTGGGTGTTCCTATCTTGAGTTCCATCTTCCTCCCACTCCTCCCGCCTTCTGCACCAAATTTTCCTTTTCTGTTTTTCCCTTAGTTGCAGAATCACGGACAGTACAATTGTCAGGGACCTCTTATGTTTTCTTAGTTCAATTACTTTTTCTTCCTTTGTCATTATGGGGACTGCCATGGGAAAATTTTGTATAAAATGAAAGAAATTTGGCATTGTTGAGTAAGGACGGTGGGCTAGTTGTATTCCATTGACCCATATAGAATGATGATAATATTTAAAATTCTACATATTTATTACTTTTATTCCATGGAAAATAAAGACCGAGGAATAAGGAGAAGTAGAATTGGTTTTGTTTATTCAAAACCCAAGTCTGCATTGCTGGCATTAGCACTAAATTAGTTTCTTTAAAATTGGGATCCCAAAGCTCACATTTCTCTCTAAGGAATGAGGCTGGTCTCTCCCATGTGTATCTTCACTTATTGCTGCATCCTTTGAGAATATTCTGTGAGCTTCATCCAAGGAATATATGAAATCTGACGTCTATTCAAATATTTTATAACAGTTTTAATCACCATGTACCCTGTCCATCTTTGTGTTGAGACCAATTATTGTTGCTTTTCAGGAATTCATTGTATATTTATCACATTAAAAGTTCCTTGTTCACATATATGCTATAAATAGAAGGGAAATAAATTTTATTGTGTGCTCATTGCATCACTTCTTGTTCTCAGTTCCTTACAGGTGTTAAGCCCATTTTTTTTCCTTCCAAACACCCAGTAAGAGAAGTAGTAAAATTATTCCTACTTATAAGAAAAGGGGGGCTCAAATTATTTACATGATTTTGCTGTTTCCCTATGTTATTGAGGAATAATTGACAAGTACATTTGTATGTGTGTCAGGTGTATAGTGTGATGATTTGACTTCTGTGTATTGTGGAATGATTAGCAACGTGAAGGTAATGAACTCATCCATTGTCTCACATGTTGACACTTGTGTGGAGATAATGCTCAGGGTCTACTCTTAGCAAATTTCATGGCCATTCAATGTCCCTGTTTTACAATAAGTTGTAAAGCTGGAATTTAAACTAAGTCTCCAATCCTGCAGCTAACTGCAGTGTGGTCTAATTTCTTTCAAAATATCAACCAAATCAACTTTATCTGAAGTTCCTATGGATGTTAAGAAATCTGGTATTTTGATGAAGTCATCAGCAGCAATTTTCCTTTTTATGTGTTGTCTCTCTGAGGTCTTGTCTTTTTTTTTTTTTTTTCAAATAGTTTATTGTCAAATTGGTTTCCATATAACACCCAGTGCTCATCCCCCCAAGTGCCCTGCTCCATACCCATATCCCCCCTTCCCCCCAACACCCATGTGTCCTCAGTTGGTTCTCAGCATTCAAGGCTCTCATGGTTTGCCTCTCTCCCTCTCCCCCACCATTTCCCCCCTTCTTCTCCCCCTTGTTCCTCCGTCAAGTTCCTCCTAATCCTCCTATACGTGCAAACATGTGATATTTGTCCTTCTCTGCCTGACTTATTTCGCTCATAACGAAATACCTTGAGCATAACACCCTCAAGGTCCATCCATGTTGCTACACATGGCTAGATTTCATTCTTTCTCATTGCCATGTAGTATTCCATTGTATAGATAAACCACATCTTCTTGATCCATTCGTCCGTGGATGGACACTTAGGCTCTTTCCATGTTTTAGCTATTGTGGAGAGTGCTGCTATGAACATTGGGGTACATGTGCTCCTATGCATCAGCATTTCTGTATCCCTGGGTAAATTCCTAGCAGTGCTATTGCTGGGTTATAGGGGAGTTCTATTGTTAGTTTCCTGAGGAACCTCCACAGTGTTTTCCAGAGGGGCTACACCAGTTTACATTCCCACCAACAGTGTAGGAAGGTGCCCATTTCTCCACATCCTCGCCAGCATCTAGAGTCTCCTGATTTGCTCATTTTAGCCACTCTGACTGGCGTGAGGTGGTATCTCAGTGTGGTTTTGATTTGTATTTCCCTGATGAGGAGGGATGCTGACCATCGTTTCATGTGTCTGTTGCCATCTGGATGTCCTCTTTGGAGAAGTGTCTGTTCATATCTTCTGCCCATTTCTTCACTGGGTTGTTTGCTTTTCGGGTGTGGAGTTTGGTGAGTTCCTTATAGATTTTGGATATTAACCCGTTGTCTGATATGTCATTTGCAACTATCTTTTCCCATTCCGGTGGTTGCCTATTAGTTTAGTGGGTTGTTTCCTTTGCTGTGCAGAAGCTTTTATTCTTGATGAGGTCCCAATCATTTATTTTTGCTCTTGATTCCATTGCTTTTGGGGATGTGTCAAGTGAGAAGTTGCTGCGGTGGAGGTCAAGGAGGTTGTTTCCTGCTTTCTCTTCTAGGGTATGGATAGTTTCCTGTCTCACATTCAAATCCTTTATCCATTTTGAGTTTATTTTTGTGCATGGTATGATAAAATGATCTAGTTTCATTCTTCTGCATGTTGCTGTCCAGTTCTCCCAACAGCATCTGTTAAAAAGGCTGTCTTTTTTCCATTGGATATTCTTTCCTGCTTTGTCAAAGATTAGTTGGCTGGATACCCTTGGGTCCAGCTCTGAGTTCTCAATTCTATTCCATGGGTCTATGGGTCTGTTTTTGTGCCAATACCATACTGTCTTGATGATGACAGCTTTGTAGTAGAGGCTAAAGTCTGGGATGGTGATACCTCCCCATTTGGTTTTATTTTTCAGTATTACTTTGGCTATTCAAGGTCTTTTGTGGTTCCATACAAATTTTAGGATAGTTTGTTCTAGTTTTGAGAAGTATGCTAGTTGAATTTTGATTGGAATTGCATTGAATGTGTAGATTGGTTTGGGTAGTAATGACATTTTAACTATATTGTTTCTTCCAATCCATGAGCATGGAATGTTTTCCATTTCTTTGTGTCTTCTTCAATTTCCTTCATAAGTTTTCTATAGTTTTCATCATACAGATCTCTTGTATCCTTGGTTAGGTTTATTCCTAGGTATTTTATGGTTTTTTGTGCAATTGTGAAGGGGATCGGTTTCTTGATTTCTCTTTCTGTTGCTTCATTGTTGGTGTATAAAAATGCAACCGATTTCTGTACGTTGATTTTGTACCCTGCAACTTGGCTGAATTCTTGGATCAGTTCTAGTAGGCTTCTGGTGGAGTCTGTCGGGTTTTCTATGTAGAATATCATGTCATCTGAGAAAAGTGAAAGTTTGACTTCCTCTTTGCCAATTCTGATGCCTTTGATTTCCTTTTGTTGTCTGATGGCTGATGCGAGGACTTCCAGCACTATGTGAAACAACAGTGATGAGAGTGGACATCCCTGTCATGTTCTGATCTCAGGGGGAAAACTCTCAGTTTTTCCTTGTTGAAGATGATGTTTGCTGAAGGCTTGTCATAGATGGCTTTTATGATGTTTAGGTAGGTTCCTTCTATCCCGACTTTTTCTAGAGTCTTTATTAAGAAGGGATGCTGTATTTTGTCAAATGCATTTTCTGCATCTATTGACAGGATCATATGGTTTTTATCTTTTCTTTTATTGATATGATGTATCACATTGATTGATTTGCGAATGTTGAACCAGCCCTGTAACCCAGGAATGAATTCCAC
This sequence comes from Hyaena hyaena, assembly GCF_003009895.1. Taxonomy (NCBI): domain Eukaryota; kingdom Metazoa; phylum Chordata; class Mammalia; order Carnivora; family Hyaenidae; genus Hyaena; species Hyaena hyaena. Next base: position 13,621 of record NW_024082405.1, read on the forward strand.
TTGATCTTGGTGGATAATTCTTTTTATGGGCTGTTGGATTTGATTTGCAATATCTTGTTGAGGATTTTTGCATCCGTATTCATCAAGGATATTGGCCTGTAGTTCTCTTTTTTTGCTGGACCTCTGTCTGGCTTGGAAATCAGAGTGATGCTGGCTTCATAAGATGAGTCCGGTAGTTTTCCTTCAATTTCTATGTTTTGGAATAGCTTGAGGAGAATTGGTATTAATTCTGTTTTAAACGTCTGGTAGAATTCCCCAGGGAAGCCATCAGGTCCAGGGCTCTTATTTGTTGGGAAATTTTTGATAACTGAATCGATTTCTTTACTACTTATGGGTCTGTTCAGATTTTCTATCTCTTCCCATGTGAATTTTGGCAGTGAGTGTGTGTTTCGGAATTTGTCCATTTCTTCTAGGTTCTCCAATTTGTTGGCATATAATTTTTCATAGTATTCCCTGATAATTGCTTGTATTACTGAGGGGTTGGTTGTAATAAGTCCATTTTCATTCATAATTTTGTCTATTTGGGTGCTCTCTCTTTTCTTTTTGATAAGCCTGGCTAGAGGTTTGTCAATTTTGTTTATTTTTTCAAAAAACCAACTCTTGGTTTCATTGATCTGTTCCATTGTTTCTTTGGTCTCTATGTTGTTTATTTCTGCTCTGATTTTTACTATTTCTGTTCTTCTGCTGGGTTTGGGGTGTTCTTGTTGCTCTGCCTCTACGTCCTTTAGGTCAGCTGTTAGATTTTGGACTTTCACTTTTTCTAATTTCTTGAAATAGGCCTGGAGAGCAATGTACTTTCCTCTCAGGACTGCCTTTGCCGCATCCCATAGATTTTGGATTCTTGTGTTTTCATTTTCATTTGTTTCCATATATATTTTAATTTCATCTCTAATTGCCTAATTGGCCCTTTCATTCTTTAGTAGAGTGTTCTTTAACCTCCATGGTTTTGGAGGTTTCCAGACTTCTTCCTGTGATTGATTTCAAGTTTCAAAGCATTATAATCTGAGAGTGTGCATGGTATGATCTCAATTCTTTTATATATTTTTAAAAATATTTTTTTTTATTATCTAGGAGAGAGAGAGAGACAGCGTGAGCAGGGGAGGGTCAGAGAGAGAGGGAGATACAGACTTTGAAGTAGGCTCCAGGCTCTGAGCTGGCAGTCAGCACAGAGCCCGACGCGGGGTTTGAACCCACAAACCACGAGATCATGACCTAAGCGAAAGTCGGACGCTTCACCGACTAAGCCACCCAGGCGCACCTTAATTCTTTTATATTTATTGAGGGCTGCTTTATGTCCCAGTATGTGATCTATCTTGGAAAATGTGCCATGCACACTTGAGAAGAAAGTAAATTCCCTGGTCTCAGGATGTAAAGTTCTAAATATATCCGTCAGATCCATCTGATCCGATGTGTCTTTCAAATCCATATTTCTTTAGTGATTTTCTGTCTGGTTCACCTATCCATTGCTGTAAGTGGAGTATTTAAGTCCCCTGCTATTAGCATATTCTTATCTATAAGCGTGTTCCTGTTTGTGATTAATTATTTTAAATATTTAGGTGCTCCCATATTCGGTGCATAGACCTTTATGATAGTTAGTTCTTCCTGATGGGTAGGCCCTGTAATTTTGTTTTTGGTGAAGTTTATTCTTTTATTTTATTTATTTATTTTTGTTTTTTTAATTTTTTACAAATAGTTTATTGTCAAATTAGTTTCCACATAACACCCAGTGCTCATCCCCACGAGTAGATAGGCCCTGTAATTATTATGTAGTGCCCTTCTTCATCTCTTGTTATTGTCTTTAATTTAAAGTCCAGTTTGACTGATATATGTATAGCTACTCCGGCTTTCTTTTAATTTCCGATAGCATGATACTTACTTTTAATCTGAAGGTATCTTCCAGTCTAAGATGAGTTTCTTGTAGACAGCATATAGATGGATTTTGTTTTTTTATCCATTCTGCTAACCTATGTCTTTTGATTGGAGCATTCAGCCCATTTACATTCAGTGTTATTATTGAAATATGTGGGTTTAGAGTCTTTGGATCCTTTGTAGGGTTCACGTTTGCGGTGGTGTCTCTGGTATATTTGTTCCTTGCAACATTTCCTTCAGAGTGTCCCCTTCAGGGTTTCTTGTAGGGCTGGCTTAGTGGTGACAAATTCTTTCAATTTCTGTTTATTTGGAAAGATTTTTATCATCCTTCTATTTTGAATGACAGGATTGCTGGATAGAGGATTCTTGGCTGCATAGTTTTTCTGTTCATCACATTGAAGATCACCTGCCATTCCTTTCTGGCCTTCCAAGTTTCAGTAGATAGGTCTGTCACCACTCTGATAGATTTCGCTTGTATGTTAGGGCCCTTTTCTCCCTAGCTGCTTTCAGAATTCTCTCTTTGTCCTTATATTTTGCCAGTTTCACTATGGTATGTTGTGCATAAGATCGATTCAAGTTACGTCTGAGGGGTGTTCTCTGTGCCTCTTGCATTTCAGTGTCTGTTTCCCTCCCCAGATTGGGGAAATGCTCAGTTATAATTTGTTCAAGGACTCTTTCAGTGCGTTTCCCTCTTTCCCCCTCTTCTCGAATTCCTATGATATGGATATTGTCCATTTGATTCTATCACTTAGTTCTCTAACTCTCCCTTTGTCTTCTTGGATCAGTATATTTCTCTTTCTCAGATTCCTCTTTTTCTATAATTGTGTCTTCTAATTCACCTATTCTCCTCCATGCCACTTCAGTCCGTGCATTGGACACCTCCATTTTTTTATGCATCACAGTTATATGATTATGTAATTCCTTACAACTATTTTTAAGCTCCATAGTTTTTGTTGCAGTAGCTTCTCTGATTTCTTTCATGTGTTTTTCAAGCCCAATTCCTAATTTTATGACTGTTGTTCTAAATTCTTGTTCAATTATGTTGTTTATATCTGCTTTGAGCAATTCTTAAGCTGTCATTTCTTCCTGGGATTTCTTTAGAGGAGAGTTCTTCCATTTTATCTTTTTGGCTAGCTTTCTGTCTCTTGTTATACACTCTGCGCCTGCGAGTACTGCTGTATTAAATAAGGCTTTTTGACTGTCCAAGGCCTGTCCATTCAGGAAGTGTTCTTTGAATGGTGTCTCTTGGTCTCTCTTGTTGAGACTTTGGGCATTTTATTTCCCTACTCGTAGTGGTATTTGGGACTCTCCACCCTGCATACTTTGGCTTGTTTCTTGAGGTAGCCTTGGAGAACACCGACAGACAAACACACAGGGCAGAAAGGCACACAAATGCACACAAAAATTCAACAAACCAAAACTGAAATGCAAACCGAAAGGGAAAAAGAAAAAGAAAAGAAGGAAAAAAAAGATGAAGGAACTAAAATTATAAAAATAGAAATTAAAAAAATAAAAAAGAAGAAAAGAAAAAAAACCCCAGAAGGCAAAGGACAGTCTAAAAGCATAAAACCAGACCTAGCTACAAATAAAGAGCATGTTGTATGCAGTCCTGATGGAAGAGCATATAGAAAGAGAGAAATGACACAGCAGGGAGTAAGCGAAATTTGATGATGACCAGACAGAGACACTAAATGGCTTAATTCAGAGAGATAAAGAGGAGAATATGGTACGAGGTGAGGAGAAAGAAACGAAGATACTGTTAATCAGAGAAACCATATAGTCTGATTACTCCAGAGAGAGATATAGAAAGGTAGCGGTGGAGTTGTAGAATACACATCTAGAGAATAGATTGAATGTGACTGTTTAAGCAAACCAATGACCAGAGTGCCTAGTCCAGCAGAGGGGAAGGATACGAATGAGGCCAGAGAAAATATTCCTGAATAGAAAGAATTGATCTAGAATTAATCATGGCAGTGCATCCATGTTGGTCTTGCCCCAGGATCTGGTAAAAAGAAAGCAGCTCTCCAGTGGGGATGGACATGGTTTGGTGTAGGCAGGTCTTAGCCTCCTCTGCATACTGAGGGCTGCTCCCTGAGGTCCCACCTTGGAGGTTATGTGGAGAAAAATGGCCATGCCCCATTCCTTTCTCGAATCAGGCGTTGCAACTCACTCCTTTGGGTCTATTTCCCTGTGCCGCGGGAGTAGCCAAGTTGGGCCGTGTTCTATGTACCAAGCCACGCTTCATTTCCAGATCATAGTCCTTGCGCCCCATTGATACCACCCAAAATAAACCCACAGGCCAAGTCCCTCTGAGCATTTTCAAGTCTGTCGCCTCCCCACTGGGGATTGAGACCATCTAGAAGAGTAGCAGAGCGACTTCAGGTGTGCTGCTTCCCCTCTGGTTCGAGCTGGTGAGCAGAGAAGCAGTTTCTCCTGGCTTCACCTGGGACTGGAGCGTCCAGCTCAGGGTCAGCTGCACAGCTGGAAACTGGAGCCCTCTGTGTCCTGAGCTCAGGTTTTTCTCTTTTCCAGGGACAGGGACAGTTCCTTGAGCATTTTCAGTCGCGCTTTCTTTTCTCCTCGACTCACCATCACTCCCCACAAAGGGGCTTCCTCCCCTCCCTCCTTGTTTCTGGGTCCCGGCCCGTTTTTATCTTCCCCAGTTTGCATTCATGCTATAAGGTTGTTTTCTCAGAGGACTCTGTCTCCTTTTCCTCCCAAACTCCTGGATTCTGTAAGGGCTCTCATGGCTTCAGGCCTTCTCCATTTGAAAGATGAGGGCATGTGAAATGTACAGAGCTCTGTACTTCTCCGCCATCTTGCCTTCTTTCCTGCCTTTTCTTTCTTTTTATTGTCTGATTGCTGTGGCTTGGTCTTCCAGTACTACTTTGAATAAAAGTGGTGAGAATGAAAATCCTTATCTCGTTCTTCAGGGGAAAGCTCTCAGTTTTTCCCCATTGAGGATGATATGAGCTGTGGATTTTTCCTATGTTGGGTTTCATGTGTGGGTTTTTTTTTTATTATTATTATGTTGAGGTATGTTTCCTCTAAATCTAATTTCCTCAGAGTTTTTTTTTTTAAATGTTTTATTTATTTCTGAGAGAGAGCTTCATGAGCAGGGGAGGGTCAGAGAGAGAGAGGGAGACACAGAATCCGAAGCAGGCTCCAGGCTCTGAGCTAGGTGTCAGCACAGAGCTCAAAGTGGGGCTCGAACCCACCAACCGTGAAATCATGACCTGAGCCAAAGTCGGACGCTTAATCGACTGAACCACCCATACGCCCCCACAGAGTTTTTTTTTTTAATCATGAACTTATGTTATGGTTTGCCAAATGTTTTTCTGCATCTATTGAAATGATCATTTTTATTCTTTCTTTTATTGATGTGATGTATCACACTGATTTGAAAATATTGAACCATACTTGCATCCTGGGATTAAATCCCACTTGATCTTTGTGAATGATTTTTTAAATGTACTGCTGGATTTGGTTTGCTAGTGTTTTGCTGAGGAGTTTTGCATCTATGTTCACCAGATGTAGTTTCTTTTTTTTGAGGTGTCTTTATCTGGCTTTGGTACCATTTTATTGCTGGCCTTATAGAATGTATTTGGAAGTTTTCCTCCCTCTTCTATTTTTTGGAATAGTTTGAGAAGATTATGTATTAACTCTTTTTTAAATGTTTGATACAATTCCTCTGTGAAGCCATTTGGTCTTAGACTTTTGTTTGTTGGAAATCTTTTGATTACCAATTCAACTTCTTTGCTAGTAATTGAAATGTTCAAATTTTCTATTTCTTCCTGTTTCAGTTTAGGTACTTTTTAGGAATTTATCCATTTTTTCCCCTTGGTTATTCAATTTGTTGGCATGTAATTTTTTATAATACTTTCTTACACTTGTTTGTATTTCTGTAATGTTGGTTATTTAACCGCTATAATTTGTGATTTTGTTGATTTTTTTCAAAGAAGAAACTCCTGGTTTTATTCAGTTAAATATATTTTTAAATTTCTATATCATTTATTTCTGCTCTAATCTTCATATTTTCCCTACTTCTGCTGCCTTTAGGCTTCATTTATTGCTATTTTTCTAACTTCTTTAGGTATAAGATTAGTTGTTTATTGAGATTTTTCTTGTTCCTTGAGGTAGAAACAAGAAAAGTTTTTTCTGTTTTGCTGTAAAGTTCTCTCTTAGAACCACTTTTGCTGCATCCCAAAGATTTTTGACCAGCGTGTTTTCATTTTCATTTGGTTCCACATACATTTTGATTTCTTCTTTGGTTTCTTTCTTGGTTTCCCCACGGATTGTTCAGTAGCATGTTACTTATTTATTTATTTATTATAATTTTTTTTTGAGAGAGAGAGAGGGTGTGAGTGAGGGGGGAGAGAGAGAAGGGGAGAGATAAAGAATGGAGAAAGAGAGAGAGAGAGGAGAGAGAAAGGAGGGGCGAGAGAGACTGAGGGGGAAGAAATAGAGGGAATTAATTCTAGAATTAATTTCTTTATGATTGTTATTGACTGTTTTATGTATGTGAGTGGTTTCATGTTGGGTACATAAATTTAGCAATTGTTATATCTTATTGTTGGGTTATCTCCTTTATTATTATCTAGTGTCCTTCTTTGTCTCTTGTATGTAGCATATAGATGGGTATTTAAAAAATCCAATCTGTTTCCCTAAGTCTTTTGATTAGAGCATTTAGTACATTTACATTCATAGTAATTATTGAGAGATGTGTATTTATTGCCATTTTGTTACTTATTTTTGGTCATTTCTTTAGCTTTTCTCTGACCTTTTATCCTCTTGTTCTCTTTCATGGTTTGCTGGTTTTCTTCAGTGATATAGTTGAATTCTTTTCTTTTTATTGTTTGCTTATCTATTACTAATTTTTTTTTTAAATATTTTTATTTATTTCTAGGAGAGAGAGAGAGACAGCGTGAGCAGGGGAGGGACAGAGAGAGAGGGAGTCACAGACTGAAACAGGCTCCAGGCTCCGAGCTGGCAGTCAGCACAGAGCCCGACGCGGGGCTCGAACCCACGAACCGCGAGATCATGACCTAAGCGAAAGTCGGCCGCTCAACCGACTAAGCCACCCAGGCGCCCCTATCTATTACTAATTTTTGATTAGTGGTTTCCATTAGGTTTGTATTTAACATCTGCATATAATAGTCGGTATTAAGTTGATGCTCACTTAAGTTTGAATCTATTTTTTACTACTTTCCCCCCATATTTTAGATATATGGTCTCACATTTTGCTTACTTTTATTTTATAAATCCCTTGAGTGATTTTATTTATTTTTAAAATCATTTATTATTTTGAGAGAGAGAGCGCAAGAAGGTAGGGGGGGAGAGAGAGAGAGAGAGAGAGATCCCATTCAGGCTCCACACTGTCAGCACAGATCCCAGTGTGGGACTTGATCTCATGAACTGTGAGATCATGACCTGAGCCAAAATCAAGAGTCAGACACTTACCTGACTGAGCCATGGAGTCACCTGGTGATTTTTGATATACTTATTTTTCATACTGTCATTTATAGTCTTTGCTTTTCACTCAAAGAGTCCCCTTTAATATTTCTTGTAGGGCTGGTTTAGTGGTCATCAACTCCTTTTGTCTTTGTTCATCTGAAGGCTCCCTATCTCTCCTATTCTGAACGATAGACTTGCTGGTTTGAGTTTTTATTCGTTTGTTTGTTTGTTTGTTTTTGGTTTTCGTTGGTTGCACATTTTCCCCTTTTAGTTCTTTGAATATATCATGTCACTTCCTTCTGGCCTGCAAAATTTCTGCTGGAAAATCCTCTGATAGTTTATTGAGTTGTCTATGTATGTAACTGTGTTCTTTTCTCTTGCTGGTTTTAAGATTTTTAAAAAATTCATCAGTAGTTTTTATTATTTTAATTACTGTGTGTCTATGTGTGAACCTTCTTGGGTTGATTTTTGGGGTATCTCTAGGCCTCCTGGATCTCGATACTTATTTCCCTCCCCAGATTAGTGATGTTTTAGGCTATTATTTCTACAAATAAATTTTCTGAACTCTCTCTCTTTTTCTGGTATCTCTATAATATGAATATTTTGCTTGATGGAGTTACTGAGTTCCCTAAGAGTATTCTCACTTGCATACATTTTTTTATCTTATTTGCTCATTTTGATTACTTTCCATTACTCTGTCATCCACATTATTAATTAATTCCTCTGCTTCATTTACCCTTCTATTTATTCCATCAAGTGTTTTTTAAATTTCATTTAATGTGTTCTTCATCTATGATTGGTTCTTTTTTTAAAAAGATTTTATTTTTAAGTAATCTCTACACTTAATGTGGTCCTCAAGCCAACAAGCCTGAGATCAAGAGTCACATGGTCCACTAACTGACCCAGGCTGGTGTCCCTGATTTGTTCTTTTTTATGTCTTTGTTAAGGATCTCACTGATGTCCTTCACTCTTTACCTCCAGTGAGTATTTTTATGATCATTACTGTAAATTCTCTATCAGGCATATTACTTATATCTGTTTTGCTTAGATATTTTGCTGTGGTTTGGTTTCTGTCACCTCATTTTTTCTAACTTTCTGTGTCTATTTCTGTGTGCGAGTGAAGTCAAAACAGTTCCTGCTCTTGAAGGTAATTACCTTATGTGGAAGTCCTGAAATGCCCCTCAGTGCAGTGTTTCCTGCTTCCCAGGACCTGGCACTGCCATGCAGTTTCTCTGGTGTGAGTTCCATGTGCTCTGTTGCGTTCTTGCCCTTTTCCCTTCAATTCGGTTGTCTGCAGTGGCTCTCTTTCCTGTTTGGGTAGTATTTGGTCCCTGGCAGATGTGTGGTGTATTTTAAGAAGATATGCAGTGGTGTGCTTGCTAATCGAGACTTGGAGCCACTGCTGCTAGGGCAGGCAGCCCAGATGTGTCTGCAAAGGCTGTGTGGTTGGGTCCCACACTTTATTTTTCTTTTAAATGTTTTATTTATTTCTAGGAGAGAGAGAGAGAGAGAGACAGCGTGAGCAGGGGAGGGTCAGAGAGAGAGGGAGTCACAGACTGAAACAGGCTCCAGGCTCCGAGCTGGCAGTCAGCACAGAGCCCGACGCGGGGCTCGAACCCACGAACTGCGAGATCATGACCCAAGCGAAAGTCGGACGCTTAACCGACTAAGCCACCCAGGCGCCCCGGGTTCCACACTTTAAACAAGTTGTGCCTCAGGCTTTAGGGTGGAAAATAATTATGAATAGAAATATGACATCAGCCAAACTGAAAGAGCACCTCAGGTGTTTTTATTCTGAAAATTCATGAAAACAAGGTTTGGCATTTGTTTTTCATGTGAGGAGAACTCAGCTTAAGGAAGTTGGGGCACTCAGAGATTAGGATTTGCTGCTTCACAGAAACCTTTTCTTTGAGGACATTATAAAGTCACTTTCAGATTTCCAAAGAAGAGAAGCCTGATGGAGAAGCTTTAGTGAATGCTGATGCCCTGGAAATGCAGTGGGTGGTTTATGGAAGAGCACTTACTGAAATAGGTCCTAAAAGGTCACATTTTCTAAGAATTCTTTTCAAAATGGGTAGAGACTCAGCATATGGCCCTAGTTAGAATGAAACATTTAGCATAATCTGTGCCCATGTACAGGTTGAATGATATATAATTGTTAATTTTTAATTTTTGACCTTAAATCCAGTATTTTCTTATTATTTAACATAAAACCTTTAAGGATAATTTAGTATGCACCCTTGAGCTCTCTCTGACCCTCAGATTCTTAACCTTCCAGGTTGCAGATGGGGAATCTCACTTGTTCTATCTGCCTGTTCTGGACACATGATCCGGTATTAGTGCTCTGTTATGCCATCAGATCACAGAAAGTGGGGAGTGAATGTGTTTCCCTTTGCACAAGTTCTAATATAGCACGGGAGAGGCATTGTATGGATACTGTGTTCTCAGTATCTGAGGCAGAGTAGATGAGATCTTGCCCAATGTAGGAATAAGGAGGGAACATATTTTGTAGTGGAATAGTGAATTTTCTGTAGGATTCTTATTTGGGGATTTGGGAATGCATTAAGTTCTTTGAAGGGAGAATAACTCTTATTGATATATACTTAACTCAAACTGAACACATAGGAAAAGAAGCCTCAGAGGAAACTCAGGCATGCAGAGTTAGAGTTAACATTTGGATAGATAAAGATAACAATGTTGACATTATCAGGACATGAATTTAACCTTGATTTACAATTTTTTGAAGGTTTCTTTCTTTGGAGTGCCCCTAAAAATGGAAATATTAAAAATATTCATCACTAAGACTGAGGTTAATATGTTATACATTATACACATAGGATATTCTTTGATACTATGTAGAAAAAGTATGATGTCAGCAAGAGGGAGGGCTAGACAGTCCCAATGCTCAACCCCCTGCCAAATCACAACAGAAATAATAAACAACTAGAGACTGACCAAAAGAGCTCTGAAAGAGCTTTGGAAAATACTAGACTGTTATGATAATAAACAGTGCACCTCTATCTAAGGTTCAATGGTGCCAGGGGATCACTCTTTTCAGTGCTTCTCACAATATCTTTGTTACAGTAAATACCCAATAGATGGTGTAGAATTAGAATTTTGTTAGAAAGGTAATGAGGGAAATGATGGTGGTGGATAGTAATGGGTGGTGGTGGTGCTGGACAAGCATGAGAAGTGACTAGTGACACCTACTGTCCAGTCCTTGTTCCAAAATCTCTGGTCACAAGTATGGATCTTTACCAATGCACAACTCATATAGGAAGATACACAAGTCATATTTCTGTGCATTTTTTTTAAATTCAGGAGACATACTCTATTCTTCCTATCTTACCTTGAGCCAAGGTTATATACTGTCAATAACAATCAGAAGACAGAAGAAGGGGTTGAGCATTGGGACTGTCTAGCCCTCCCTCCATATCCATCTATTCTCCTGTATCTTCACTTAATATTCCCAAGCCAATTAAATTTTAGCTTTGGTTCTGGTTCTCAGGAATCCTATAATATGTCCTCCAATTAAGTACTGAATGAACTTGGTGCTACATTTTACCTACTACTGATTCCCTGGATTATTGTTACCCTCACTGGCTTCCTGACTGCTTAGTGGACTTTTGACCTGTGTTGTTCACCTTCACAACATCCAATTGTTGGATTTCCTCTGATAAGTTATTGTTCAGTGCCATCTAATATCCAGCTGGAGGGAGGACATTCAGGAAAAGACAAAAACCTGTATTCACAGACCCTGGGGACCAGGAGAAACTGTTTGGAGAACCAGAAAGGATGTGAACTCAGATTGTCCATTCATTCATTTCAAAATAACTTCTGAATACCTGCCATGACAAGCCATTAGGTTAGATATGAAAATAAAGGATTGACTTCTAGATGATTGAGGAAGTAAGTCCAGGCTGAGAATTGGTCATCTGCAGCTGCTGAACAGAAAGCCCCGCCTGAGAGTGTCAGGTTTAGTCTTCCCAATTTAGGGTTCTTTCTAATGCTTGTAGCTTGAGTTGTTCTTCTGGACAGAATTAATCATCAGACACTCCACAATGCATAATGTGCAATCACATGATCACAGGAACACCACAAAGAGATATAATATGTATTCTCTGCCTTAATGTTGTGGATGGTATGTAGAGAGAGAGAGACCAGAGGACATGTCATAGTGACTGAATTGAAGTATAGTCTCTATTTTTTAAATGTACATTTATTTTTGAGAGAGAGAGGGAGACAGAGTGTGAACAGGGAAGGGACAGAGAGAGAGAAGAAGACACAGTCCGAAGCAAGCTCCAGGTTCTGGGCTGTCAGCACAGAGCCCGACATGAGGCTTGAATTCATGATCTATGAGATCATGACCTGAGCTGAAGTCATATGCTCAACTGACTGAGCCACCCAGGTATCACTAGAGTGTATTCTTATCACACTATGTAATAACCCTTTCTCTGCAGCACCCATGACAGTCTATGGCAGAAAGAAGAATCCATTTATTGACTAATTTGTAGATAACTTTGTTTTTACAGAACTAAAGTCATTAATAAAACTTATATAGGGAAAACTTTTAGGTATAGCGTATCTATATAATATACCTAATTATATTAGTTCAGTGTTTTTTCCTATAGACTATGTAATGCTCTATGCCAGCCTTAATGTTAACTGACTTGCTTTGTAAATGTGATGTGGAGAGTGATTTTCTCCAAAGTGCTTGTTTACGGGAATTAGTCAGAATTTCATGAACCCTCTATGCCCAGAACCCTTTTCAGTGAACTCTGCACATCCTTGTTTCTCAGACTATAAATAAAAGGGTTGAGAGTGGGAGTTACTAGGGTGTACATGACAGCAGCAGCCAGCGCCCCCACAGAGCGAGAGGTTGATGGTGGCTTCAGGTAGGTGGCAAAGACTGTGCTGTAGAAGAGGATGACCATAGAGAGGTGAGAGCTGCATGTGGCCAGGGCTTTCTTTTTCCCCTGTGTAGATGGAACCCTAGCCACAGCATGGAAGATAAGGGCATAGGAGCTTACGATGCACAGGAGAGGGCCAATTCCTAACAACCCAGTCAGAGCCATCATTAGGACCTCATTAGGGTGGGTATCCGAGCAAGAAAGTTGAAATAGTGGGCCAAAATCACAGAAAAAGTGGGGAATCTCTAGGTTAGTATAGAAACATAACTGGGATAGAAACAGGATGTGCACCAGAGAGACAAAATGGGCCACCCCCCATGACCCGCCCACCAGCAGCCCACATCTATAAGGCGTCATTAGCAGTGGGTAGTGCAGAGGATGACAGATGGAAGCATAGCGGTCAATAGCCATGGCAGTCAAAAGCAGGTTGTCCATATCAGCAAAAACAGCAAAGAAATATAATTGGGCCAGGCATCCAGAGAAAGAGATGGGTCCATGGCTGGTCCACAGATCCTCAAGCATTTTGGGGGCTGTGGTGGAAGTGAAGCAGAGATCCACCAGAGAGAGCTGGCTGAGGAAGAAGTACATGGGCGTGTGGAGGCGCACGTCAGCTCTGATGGCCAGCAGAAGGAGCACATTCCCTAAGAGGCTTACCAGGTAGAGCACTAGGAAGACACCAAAGAGGACCGGCCTGTTCTCTGGGCCCCTGGATATCCCTGACAGCACAAAGTCCGGGGCCGTGCTGCAGTTCATCGGGGTCCCGGTGTGCTGCAAGAAAGGGATCATCATGAGGGAGAGTCGCTCACTATTAGGAACCAAGGTAAACAGAACGCTGGGCCCTGTCTCTTGGCAGTGGGTTCCCCAAACCACCAATATGAAGAATGAGTGAAAACGTAGAACAGCAATGGAAGGGACAAGAGTTGGATGTCATAAAGGGTCACAGTGAGAGACACAGAGACAGGAGAAGGCAGGGAACAGCAAGGCATCCTGGAGTTCTTTGCATGTAACAGAGGTTTCTTAATTAAACTTGCTTTTGTGGGATGGTATACTTGTCTGTGAGTCTGTTTGTATCATAAGAGCATGAGTCTTTGAAGTCAGAGGCTGCGCCTCTTAGTTTAGTGCTTCGCACACATTGGGAGCTCAATAAATGCTCCCGCCCATCTACACAGTCATGACTACAGCACAGCAAGCGTCTAAACAGTTAAATATGCCCACCCTCACTTGATCAGTGTGTTCTCCACACCGCAGCCAGAGTGATCTTGTCAAAAAAGAAAATTTGATCATATCATTTCTTTGTTTACAAATAAGTGTCTGGAGAACATTAGTCTTAAGAAAATTCAGAAATCTGAACCAACTGTCCTATGGAGATCAGGTTTTATTTGGCTCGTGGCATCTTCACCGTGCATCACTCGTTCTCTGCTCCTAGCCACCACAGCTATGTGGCCTCCCGTCCCTCTGGGTCCTTTGCGCTCATCTCCCTACCTCAGAGCAGCTGGCAACTTTCTTTGGGAGATTTCCTTCGCTTCTTTGATTAAGACAAACCTACATTTTATTTCCTGTGATAACACTTTCATAGAAATCACTACAGTTATAATGTGGGAGGTGTAATCACATTCGTCTTGTCTAAATATTTATTGAAGGTATTTAGTTGACGGTGGAGTCATCTCAAGACCAGATGGTGCCTTGTGGCAGAGACTGCGTCTAGTTGTCTTCTCTGTTGAATGCCTGGTGTTTGTCATACGAAAGACAGGGTTTGTCTCAAAGTGAACAAGTATATTAATTATTGGAGAGTGAAGGCCAGAGAGGGCAATATGCTCTTCTCCCCAAGTGGTTCCCTTCCATTTCAACATTTTGTGAACAAAAGTTCTTTCTACCAATATCCTCCTACGGTGTGGGGTGAAAACATTGATGTGTCTACTTCCTTTGTCCTGCAAATCCAGACAAGGGATCTGACACTGATTTTCTTACAAAGTCTTGCTCATTTCTGTCTTCCCCATCTTCACAGTTACCTTCTATGGACTTCTGTCAGCTCACTCCCAGCTTGTTCCATCAGCAGCTTACCAGGCTTCAAGTGCCCCCTGTGGTTACTGTGATTTATGCTGAAAGCATCTGCACTGGGCCTGGCTCTCCCATGCTCAAGCTCCTCTAACATCTTATTTCCTGCTGCATCGTATCCATCCATCTGCGTCTGCTTATCAAGAACTTCTGCGACAGGATCCTCCCATCTATAAAACAGAGCTCCCACTGCTCACCAGAACACAGTGCCCTCTCTCCTGGGCTACCCACCTCATGGTCATTTCTGCCTTCCTACACGTCCTCTCCTTGACCTGAAGCCCCAGGCCTCTTCTCTCCTGATGTCTTTCCTTACTTGCCCAAATATTACCTTCAAGACTCAGTGAAAAATGTACTGCCCTCACCACCACATTTCTCAAATATTCTAACACTCATCATTTTATATCTTCTGAAATATATAAATAGGATGATCTGGACCTTAAGTGGATATTGTCTTAAGATGTTTTCTACTTTTTATGACATATTTCTCTTACCAATTATAAATACCTTAGGAGGAGAAATTATGTTTCCTTTTTGAAAGTTCTGTATAGCACCAGCCCAAAAGCTGAGCACATGGTTTGTCTCAAAGATTATTGCTCCATGACTGCTCTGTAAGTGTTTGGTACAGTGTTCTTTTCATTTTCTGTGTATGTGCTCATTACCTCCTTGTTTCTAGTAATCCTAAAGTGTTCTGATAGATGAATGGTCTAGGATGAAGGGACAAATCTTTTCCCTCTGTATGTAGAACACTTTATGTACTTGAAACTTGAGTTTCTGAAACTTTCACATGGTTAAGGGTCACCTGGAGAGCCAGGTAAGTCACAGGTTGCTGTGCTTCACCCCAGAGACTCTGTCCTTAGGTCTGGAGTGAAACATGAGAATTTACATTTCTGTCACACTCTAACCTCAGGGGATGCTGACCCTGCTTGTCTGCTGAGTTGAATTCAAAATGTGGGCATCCTATTCACCATACTTATATGAGCTTTTCTATTTTTTCAACTCTTTTTAAAAAATGAAAACTGGAGGATGTCTTTCTCATACAAGATTAAGTCTTCCCTTACTCTTGTATCTCTTACAAACAGAATATCTTTTGTGTCAGATATGGCCATACCTCTCAACGTTTCCACATCTTTTCCTGAGTTGGATCCTCTTGATGATTTTGCTTGAAGAATCTCAGTGCTACTACATCCATTTTGAGTAATTTGTCTGGAAAATATATAGTTCATGTTGGGTCTCAGATCTCCCAGTTCATCTTGACTAAGAACTGGGACTATCTGAATAATATTTGGACATCTAAAAGATGTCAGGTCCTACCTATCTAAAATTGTGAGGTCTCAGCCATCAGAAACCTTAGTCTCAGATGGAAGATATCCCTAAAAAACTAACCTGTCCCCACAGCCTTCTGCAACTACTCCTCTACTTTTCTTTGCTTTATGGCAAATCCTTCAAAAAGTTAATTGTTTCCATCACTCACTTTCCATTAGGGTCCATGCTCCTTTGAAACCTTCTCAATCATGCTTTTGCCCTTATCATTCCACTGAAATCGTTTCATCTGTGTTAACATTCAGTCCTAGCCCTTTAGTCGCGTGACCTCTCAGCAAGGCTTAGCATGGTTCGTTCCTCTTTTTTAACTCCAAACACATTCTTTCCCTTGCTCCCAGGATGTGGCACACTCCTAGTGCTCTCACTGATAACTCCCTCTTAGCCTTCTTGGTTGACTCCTCTTCTGTCTCCTTATTCACTTTTGAGCCTGCCTTGGCCTCTTTCTTCCAGTTCCAGGCTTTAAATATCTATAAAGACATAGCTCTTAAATTGTGTCTTCAATTCAGCCCTCTTTTCAAAACTCTAGACTCATCTGTTTAACTTCCTGCCAGATATGTTCTCACGAATGTCTGCTGGTAGCATTACCTTGTAAGATATTTCTTACAATGGGACTGATTGATGTACTGCTTTGGAAACATGTACATATCTGGACCCCAAGGATAGAGCTTTCATTGATTATGTTCCTGTCTTAAATCTGAGCCCATTACTCGCTTTGTCAGGTGCTGCTTTCCATATTTACCACCTGGATCCCCTCATCCCCACCCCATGAGTGATGCCCTTAGAAATATATATTCTCCCCAATGCTCTTAATGAGCAGATCCAACAATCTAGAGGGTCCAGACCCTTTCCCTGCATTGGTGAGACTGTGTCTGAAGGAAGATACAGCTTGGGAGCTGAACATTATTAATCTTCATTTCTTTTGGGACTACAAGTGACTGGGCTGAAGGAAGCTTTCTTGGCCTCAGAGACTTATTCCCAGAGATACTCATTAGTGGCAAATCTGAAAGAGTTTTCTGAAGAAAAAGCCAAAGTTTTTACAATGGCATGGGAGATTCAGCATGATGTGTACTCCCGTTAACTCTCTGATAATGTCCTCTCCTGCAACATTCTTCTCCACTAACTCTGAAATGGCTTGACCAAGCTCCTTGCTAGGACCGAATTCCGTCAGCCATTTTCCTTCTTTAGTTGCTTTACTCCACCTGCTTCCTGGCCTTCAACACGGTCCATTTCTCCCCAACTCTTCATTTTCTTCATGTCTTTGCTTAATGTCATTTTTCAGTGAGACTTATCCTGATGACCCTAGTTTATACTATAAACTACATCCAACATTCCCAGTTTCTCTGATCCTATTCTTTCTAGTTTACTATATAATTTATTTATTATCTATCTTCCCTCTCCATAATGTGTGGGAGTAGAGATGCTTGCATGTTTTGTCCACTAATGTCTCCCCAGCATGTAGAATAGTGAAAGGCACATGGTAGAAACACTATAAAATATTGAACTGATTACACTTCTGGCCTTTGCTTTTCCCATTGATCTCATTGCCAGTCAGTGTCAATGAACCAGTATGGACAGGTTCATGTCTATCAGCTAATAGCTTACATATTTTTTAAAGAAAATGTCTTAGGTCTATATTATTATGAAGGTTCTTGTTCTAAATAAATGAATTACTTAATTTTGTCTAAACTGTGAAATCTGGTTCTCAGATTGGGATACAGGGGATTTCAGCTCCTCACCAGTGCTTATGAGTTGAATTGTTATTAAAGCTATCACAAAGGCCTCCTGCTCACATGAAACTTCCTTGTCACTTTATCTGAAAAACAGTCATCAATCTGCACAAATACAGATCATGGAAGACAAAATTTCAGGCTAAGAAATGAAACCATAAGGAATCAATTAAGAGTTTAAGTGAAAAGAGTAATGTGTGGGAAAAGCCCTACTATATTAAGAAAATTAATTCAAGGAACCTTGGCAGGACTTTCTGGAACATAAATTCTGGAGGCAAAGGAAAAGTAGCAGCATCCAGGGGTCAGGAATTTGAATTTTGATGTCTATTTCTGTGCTTTCTGTTCTACAACAGGCAAGTATTATTTTTCTTCTCCTTTCTCCTCCCACTGCTTCTCTTCTTTTCTCTTAACTTATAGATTTATGATCTTCTTCAACTATACTTTGGAAAACTGTAGGCAATAGTTATGAAGAAAAGAAATTAAGGATTTCATGGAGTTCTATTTTAGGGAGGCAGGGGTGTGGGGGCAGCCAAGCACACGTAAACTGTGAAGCTTCCTTCAGCTAATTTGATAACTGCAGGAGAGGTGTTTGCTTCATCTGTGATGCTGATATTCTGAGTTCTTTAATGAGAGAAGTCTTTCAGTCCATGACAGTGGAAGGACAAAATTCCACTGGATGGTAGGACACACTGACTTGCTAGCAGATAAACGACGTTATCAATTCCAAATTACATGAGAACCAGAGAAGTGGAATGTACTGTTTAACATAGTCAAGTCTTTTATGTAGAAGAGGGAGCACACTTTACCTCTGGTTTTCAAGGACAGACCCAGGACCAAATATGTGACATAACAACAAAAATAGTAATGTCTACCATTTCTTGTTATTAGGATGCACTCTACACCTTGTTAGGTGCTCAATGCATCACTTCACTCAATGCTCACAATTTCTTTGTTACTTTTCCTCAGGGGGGAGAAGGTTATAACTTATTAGTGTTTACACAGCTAGGAGATAGGGGTGCCTGAGCTCAGCTGTCCTGCCAGCGCTGGAGATTAAAGTCATTGACACACACCCTCTCTAGCACTGGGTGCACTCTATCCATGTAAAGCTCATTCTTAGGCTGGATTATCACCTACAAAATAATTGTGCAGGGTATTCCAGTGGCCAGACCAAAGGACTTTTAAACCTCCTTCTAAACTGGGAGTACAGATTCTGCTTGTGAAAGGTGGTCCATGAAAGATGGTATAGGTGCGTGGTTGAATTCCAGCACCAAGCATGAGACCTGATATTCCAAATGCCTGCCAACTCTACACACAGTCATGGTTAGCACATACAGTTCACTGTGGGAGGGAATGGGAGGGAGTACGCTGTGTGGTACTTAGAAGGTTCCCTAAGATTTCTGCCTCCTTTGTGATTTTTCAGGTGATGGGTGCAGTGCTATTTATCCTAGAGAAATCACTGATTAGTGGGAAGTACTCTTTTGGGGTATATGTTCCCATTTGTTTGCTAATCTAAACACTGTGAAAACAACCACCCTGGGTCAACAACCACCACCAAAAGACTCTTCACAATGGGATTCTTTCAAGATAGGAGTTTCTTGTTTGCACACAGGACAGAACATTCAGATGATGTACAGGAAAGTTTGTTGTATAAATGAATTCATATGAAATATACCACTTTAATATTGATAGAAATTCTGGAAGCCAGTTTATACCTTTCCTTAGCTCAGGGTCTGAGCTTTGGGATTGCCATGTCTTTATCGTCCATTCAGTTCTCCACTGAGATGGAATTTAGCCAAGCATTCTCCCCTGTAGATTAACTCATGAAAGATTTCCTTTATGAAAAGCTTATTTTTCATGACACTCAAACAATGCATAGCATCCATTAAGTTAAGTAGAAATATAATAATTTACATTGATTCAGTGTGTTTTTAATTGTCCCATAATTTTAAAACACAAGACTGTCAGACCTAATCTTAATTTCCATTTTTTAAATATTTTTTTAATTTAAATCCAAGTTATATTAACCATATAGTGTAATAATGATTTCAGGAGTAGAATTTACTGATTCATCACTTACATATAACACCCAGTGTTCAACCTAACAGGTACCCTCCTTAATGCCCATTCATTTAGCCTATTCCCCCCCCCCCACCTCTCCTCCAGCAACCCTCAGTTTATTCTCTGTATTTAAGAGTCTCTTATGGTTTGCTTGCCTCTCTGTTTTTATCATATTTTTGCTTACCTTCCCCTCTGTTTATCTTGTTCGTTTCTTAAATTCCACATGAGTGAATTAATGATATTTGTCTTTATGTGACTTGTTCATTTCTTAAATTCCATGTAAGTGAATTAATATTTGTCTTTATGTGACTGACTTATTTCACTTAGTATAATACACTCTAGTTCCACCTACATTGTTGCAAATGGCAAGATTTCATTCTTTTTCATATATATTTCATATATATATATATCAGATCTTCTTTGTCCATTCATCAGTTGATGGACATTTGGGCTCTTTCCATACTTTGGCGTGTGTGTGTGTGATGTGTCTATTAATTTGAGGTGCAACTGACCTTTCTATATTATTAAGACTTTTCATTCACAAAGAGGATGTATCTCTTCATTTATTCAAGCTTTCTCTGATAAACTTTTTTTATGTTTATTTATTTTTATTTATTTATTTTTTTTACAAATAGTTTATTGTCAAATTAGTTTCCACATAACACTCAGTGCTCATCCACACAAGTGCCCTCCTCCATGCCCATCCCTCCTTCCCCCAACATCCATCAGTCCTCAGTTTTTGTCAGCATTCAAGAGTCTCTCATGGTTTGCCTCTCTCCCTTTCCCCCACCATTTCCCCCCTTCTTCTCCCCCTTGTTCCTCCGTCAAGTCCCTCCTAATCCTCCTATATGTGCAAACATATGATATTTGTCCTTCTCTGCCTGACTTATTTCGCTCAGCATAACCCCCTCAAGGTCCATCCATGTTGCTACACATGGCCAGATTTCATTGTTTCTCATTGCCATGTAGTATTCCATGGTATAGATAAACCACATCTTCTTGATCCATTCATCTGTTGATGGACACTTAGGCTCTTTCCATGTTTTAGCTATTGTGGAGAGTGCTGCTATGAACATTGGGGTACATGTGCTCCTATGCATCTGATAAACTTTTGTTATTTTGGTAAAAGTTTGTCATGTATGGCATATATAGGCCATACACATTTTATGCAGTTTTTTAGGATATATTTCATATGCGGTTGCTATTGTCAAAGGGTTATTTTAAAAATAATATTTCCCAACTCATTTCTGATATATGAAAAGGCATTTGATTTTTGTTTATTTACTATGTATCTGGATACATTATGTAAATTTCTTATTTTTTTATTTTTTTTAAAATGTTTTATTTATTTCTAGGAGACAGAGAGAGAGAGAGCATGAGCAGGGGAGGGTCAGAGAGAGAGGGAGTCACAGACTGAAACAGGCTCCAGGCTCTGAGCTGGCAGTCAGCACAGAGCCCGACGCGGGGCTCGAACCCACGAACGGTGAGATCATGACCTAAGCGAAAGTCGGACGCTTAACCAACTAAGCCACCCAGGTGGCCCATAAATTTCTTATTTTTTTAAAGTTTACTTATTTATTTTGAGAGAGAGGAAAAGAGAGAGCTAGCGAGAGAGAGCAAGTGGGCATGAGTAGAGGAGGGACAGAGAGAGAGGGAGACAGAAAGGATTCCAAACAGGCTCCATGGTGTCAGCACAGAGCCCCATCATACTTTGGTTATTGTTGATAGCACTACTATAAACATAGGGGCACATGTGTCCCTTTTAATCACCATTTTTCATTCTTTGGATAAATAGTACAATCGCTGGGTTATAGGCTAGTTCTATTTTTAGTTTTTTTTTTTTTTAATGTTTTATTTATTTCTAGGAGAGAGAGAGACAGCGTGAGCAGGGGAGGGTCAGAGAGAGAGGGAGTCACAGACTGAAACAGGCTCCAGGCTCTGAGCTGGCTGTCAGCACAGAGCCCGACGCGGGGCTCGAACCCACAAACCGCGAGATGATGACCTAAGTGAAAGTCGGACACTTAACCGACTAAGCCACCCAGGAGCCCCTCTATTTTTAGTTTTTTGAGGAAACTTCATACTGTTTTCCAGACTGCCTATACCAATTTGTATTACCACCAGCATTGTAAGAGGGTTCTCCTTTCTCTGTATCCTCACCAATATCTGTTGTTCCCTGAGTTGTTAATTTTAGCTATTCTGACAGGTGTGAGGTGGTATCTCGTTGTGGTTTTGGTTTGTATTTCCCTGATGATGAGTGATGTTGAGCATCTTTTCATGTGTCCATTAGCCATCTGGATGTCTTCTTTGGGAAAGTGTCTATTCATATCTTCTGCCCATTTCTTCAATTGATTATTTATTTTTTGGGTGTTGAGTTTATAAACTCTTTATAGAATTTGGATAGTAACCCTTTATTCAATAAGTCATTTGAAAATATCTTCTCCCATTCTGTAGGATGCTGCCTTTTAATATTGCTGATTGTTTCCTTCACTGTGCAGAAGCTTTTTATCTTGATGAGGTCCCAATAGTTCATTGTTTCCCTTGCCTCCAGAGACATGTCAAGTAAGAAGTTCCTGCAACTGAGGTCAAAGGGGTTGTTGCCTGTTTTCTCCTCCAAGATATTGATGGTTTCCTGTCTTATATTTAGATCTTTCATCCATTTGGAGTTTATTTTTGTGTATGGTATAAGAAAGTGGTCCAGGTTCATTCTGCATGTTGCTGTCTAGTTTCCCCAGCACAGTTTGGTAAAGAAACAGTCTTTTTTCCCCATTGGATAGTCCTTCCTGCTTTGTCAGTGATTAGTTGGCCATACATTTATGGGTCCATTTCTGGGTTCTCTATTCTGTTCCATTGATGCATGTGTCTGTTTTTGTGCCAGTACTACGCTGTCTTGATTAACTACAGCTTTGTAGTACAGGTTAAAGGCTGGAATAGTGATCCCTCCAGATTTCGTTTTCTTTTACAACATTACTTTGGCTATTCAGAGTAATTTATGGTTCCATACAAATTTTAAAATTGTTGTAGCTCTGTGAAGAATGCTGGTATTATTTTGATTGGGATTGCATTGAATGTGTAGATTGCTTTGGTAGTAATGACATTTTAACAATATTTGTTCTTTCTTTAAAAAAATTTTTTTTAATGGTTATTTATTCTTGAGATAGAGCACGAGCTGGGGAGGGGCAGAGGGAGAAGGAGACACAGAATTTGAAACAGGCTCCAGGTTCTGAGCTGTCAGCAAGAGCCTGACACAGGGCTCAAACCCACAGACTGCGAGATCATGACCTGAGCCAAAGTCGGCCACTTAACCGACTGAGCCACCCAGGTGCCCTTGTTCTTTCACTCCATGAGCATGGAATGTTTTCCCATTTTTTTGCGTGTCTTCTTCAGTTTCTTTCATAAGCTTTCTATAGTTTTCAGTGTATAAATCTCTCACTTCTTTGGTTAGGTTTGTTCCTAGATATTTTATGGTTTTGGTGCAGTTGTAAATGAGATTGATTCCTTGATTTCTCTTTTTTTTTTTTGCTGCTTCATTAATGTTGTATAGAATTGTAACCAATTTCTGTATGTGGATTTTATATCCTGCAACTTTGATGAATTCATGTATCATTTCTATCAGTTTGTGTGTGTGTGTGTGTGTGTGTGTGTGTGTCTGTGTGTGTGTGTGTCTGTGTGTATGTGGAGTTTTTTTGGTTTTCCACATACAGTGTCATGTCATCTGTGAAGAGTGAAAGTTCGAATTCCTCCTTGCCAATTTGGACGCCTTTTATTTCTTTTTGTTGTCTGGTTGCTGAGTCTAGGACTTCCAACACAATGCTGAATAATAGTGATGAGCGTGGACATACTTGTCATGTTCCTGACCTAATGGGGAAAGCTCTGTTTTTTCCACATTGAGTATAATATTAGCTGTGTGTGGGGAATAGGCTTAGAAATTCCCTGGGCTTGGGGCGCCTAGGTGGCTCAGTTGGCTGAGCATCCGACTTCGGCTCAGGTCATGATCTCATGGTTCATGGTTTTGAGTCCCACGTTGGGCTCTGTGCTGACAGCTCAAAGCCTGGAGCCTGTTTCAGATTCTGTGTCTCCCTCTCTCTCTGACCCTCTCCTGCTCATGCTGTCTCTCTCTCAGAAATAAATAAAACATTTTTTAAAAAGGCATAAAGAATTACAAAGCAGTAGGACGCTCACACTCAAGCTTGGGTAAACATGATTAGGCCCCCAGGATAGAGTGGGGGGGGAAGGCCCCCAGGATAGAGAGGGGCGGGGCAAAGGCCCCAGTGCAAAGGTATATGAGGTAAGCAAGACTAGGCATTCAGGGCAAAGCACCCCCCAATTTAGTACTATAGCAGAAAGCTGCTTTCACAGGAAGGGAGGACCAAATTAGGTAAACAGGTAAATAGGGCTATAGACTGCTACGGGTGAAGCTGCCCAGAACAGAGCTGATTAGCAAAAGAAAGGTACCTTGTTGATCCTGAGGGTCCATGCTCTCTATCTGTCTTACGCCCTAGGCTAGCTAAGATAAACAGACACAGCGCCTCATGTCTGCCATTAACAACCATCTGTCCATCTGTCTGGCACCAGAATTTTGTTTTCTATTGACCCAACCCCCTAACACCATATATCTTCAAAACCCCTTTTCCTCATGCCCATGAGTTAATGTTCACAGATTCATTGTCTCTTTCTGCATGCCCATCACATTTGTAAGCCTTCTGATCTTAATAAATACGGAGCAAGGACCCTTATTCGGGGCTCTTGTCTTTTCCTAGACATTAGCCATCTCTCACATTTTAATCCTGTGTCTGCTTTCTTGCTGGACAAGAAAGAACCACAGATGTAGAGTCTATGACAGCTGTGGGTCTTTTGTATATGACCTCTATGATACTGAGGACTGTTCTTTCTATCTCTACTTTCTTAAGGGTTCTTATCATAAAAAGATGGTGTATTCTGCCAAGTGCTTTTTCTGCATCTATTGAGAGGATCATGTAATTTTTATCCTTACTTTTATTAATGTTATGTAACACATTGATTGATTTACAAATATTGAACCTGCCTTGCATCCCAGAAATAAATCTGACTTGATTGTGGTGAATAATTCTTTTAATGTATTTTTGGATCTGGATTTGCTAGTATCTTGTTGAGTATTTTTGCATTAAGGTTCAACAGGGATATTGGTCTGTAATTCTTTTTAGTGGGGTCTTTGTCTGATTTTGGAATCAAGGTAACGCTAGCTTCACAGAATGAGTTTGGAAGTTTCCTTTTAATTCTATTTATTGGAACAACTTCAAAACTATAGGTATTAATTCTTCTTTAAACATCTGGTAAAATTCCCCTGGGCATCCATTTGGCCCTGGACTCTTGTTTGTTTGGAGATTTTTGATTACTGATTCGATTTCTTTACTGGTTATGGGTGTGTTCAAATTTTCTATGTCTTCTTGTTTCAGTTTTGGTAGTTTATATGTTTCTAGAAATTTGTCCAGATTGCCCAATTTATTGGCATTTAATTGCTCATAATATTCTCTTATTATTGTTTGTATTACTGCAATGTTGGTTGTGATTTCTCCTTTTTTTATTCCTGATTTTATTTATTTGGGTCCTTTCCTTTTTCTTTTTGATCATTCTGGTTAGGGGGTTATCAATTTTGTTAATTCTTTCAAAGAACCAGATCCTGGTTTCATTGATCTGTTGTACTGTTTTTTAAAATTTCATATCATTGATTTCTTCACTAATCTTCATTATTTCCCTTCTTCTGCTGGTTTTGGGCGGTGTTTGCTGTTTTTTTTCCCCACTCCTTTAGGTGTAAGGTAAGGTTGTGTGTCTAAGACCTTTCTTCCTTTTTAAGGAAGGCTGGATTGCTATATACTTCCCTCTTATGAGCACCTTTGCTTCATCCCAGAGTCTTTGGACTGTTATGTTTTCATTTTCATTGGCTTCCATGGACTTTTTAATTTCCTCTTTATTTCTTGGTTAACCCATTGATTCTTTTTTTTAAATGTTTGTTCGTTTATAATGTTTTATTTATTTCTGGGAGAGGGAGGCAGAGTGAGCAGGGGAGGGTCAGAGAGAGAGAGGGAGACACAGAATCTGAAACAGGCTCCAGGCTCTAAGCTAGCTGTCAGCACAGAGCCCGATGCGGGGCTTGAACCCACAAACCGTGAGATCTTCACCTGAGCCGAAGTCGGACACCCAACCGACTGAGCCACCCAGGCGCCCCAATGTTTATTTATTTTTGAGAGAGAGAAAGAGCATGAGTGGGGGAAAGGCAGAGAGAGAGGGAGACAGAATCCCAAGCAAGCTCCAGGCTCTGAGCTGTCAGCACAGAGCCCGAAGCAGTGCTCTAACTTACAAACTGCGAGATGACAACCTGAGCTGAAGTCGGACGCTTAACCGGCTGAGCCACCCAGGAGTTCCAACTCATTCATTCTTTAGAAGGATGTTCTTTACTCACCAAATGTTCATGATTTTTCCAAGTTTTTTCTCTTGGATGATTTTGACTTTCATAGTGTTGTGGTCTGAAAACATGCATGATATGATCTCTATCTTTTTGTACTTGTTGAGGGCTGATGTGACCCATTATGTGATCTATTCTGGAGGATATTACATATGCACTCGAGAAGAATCTGTATTCTACTGCTTTAGGATGAAAAGTTCTGAATATAACTGTTAAAGCCATTGTTTCTTTATTGATTTTCTGTTTAGATGTTCTGTCCATTCCTGTAAGTGGGGTGTTGAATCCCCTACTATTATTGTATTATTATCAATGAGTTTCTTTATGTTTGTGATTAACAGATTTTTATATTTGGGTTTTGCCACCTTGGGGGCATAAATATTTACAATTGTTAGGTCTTCTTTTGGGTAGACCCCTAATTATGATATAATGCCCTTCATCTCTTGTTATAGTCTATTTTTCTTTTTCTTTCTTTTTAATTTGGGAATCCTTTTTTCCCTAAAATAGTTTATTGTCAAGTTGGTTTCCATATAACACCCAGTGCTCATCTCAACAAGTGCCTCCTCCATGCCCATCACCGACTTTCCCCACTCCCCCACCCTCGTCAGCCCTCAGTTTGTTCTCAGCATTCAAGAGTCTATCATAATTTGCCTCCCACCCTCTCCCCCGCTATTTCCCCCATTCTTCTCTCCCACGGTCCTCCGTTAACTTCCTCCTAATCCTCCTATACGTGCAAACATATGGTATTTGTCCTTCTCTGCCTGACTTATTTCGCTCAGCATAACACCCTCATGATTCATCCATGTTGCTACACATGGCCAGATTTCATTCTTTCTCATTGCCACGTAGTATTCCATCGTATAGATAAACCACATCTTCTTGATCCATTCATCAGTATATGGACATTTATACTCTTTCCATGATTTGGCTACTGTTGAGAGTGCTGCTATGAACATTGGGGTACATGTGCTCCTATGCATCAGCACTCCTGTGTCCCTTGGGTAAATTCCTAGCAGTGTTGTTCCTGGGTCATAGGGGAGTTCTACTGTTAGTTTCCTGAGGAACCTCCACACTGTTTTCCAGAGGGGCTGCACCAGTTTACATTCCCACCAACAGTGTAGGAGGGTGCCCGTTTCTCCACATCCTCGCCAGCTCTATAGTCTCCTGATGTGTTCATTTTCAATATTGACTGGCGTGAGGTGGTATCTCAGTGTGGTTTTGTTCTTCATTTCCCTGATGATGAGGGACAGTGAGCATCATTTCATGAATCTGTTGGCCATCTGGATGTCCTCTTTGGAGAATCGTCTGTTCATATCTTCTGCCCATTTCTTCACTGGATTAATTGTTTTTTGGGTGTGGAGTTTGGTGAGTTCCTTATAGATTTTGGATACTAGCCCTTTATCTGATATGTTTTTTGCAACTATCTTTTCCCCTTCCGTGAGTTGCCTATTAGTTTTATGAATTGTTTCCTTTTCCATGCAGAGCTTTTTGTTGATGAGGTCCCAATATTTCATTTCTGCTATTGATACCCTTGCCTTTGGGGATGTGTCAAGTAAGAAATTGTTGCAGTTGATGTCACGGAGGTTATTTCCTGCTTTCTCCTCTAGGTTTTTGATGGTTTCCTGTCTCATATTCAGGACCTTCATCCATTTTGAGTTTACTTTTGTGTATGGGGTGATACAGTGATCTAGTGTCATTCTTCTGCATGTTGCTGTCCAGTTCTCCCAGCATCATCTGTTAAAGAGGCTGTCTTTTTTCTACTGGATACTCTTTCCTGCTTGTCAAAGATTAGTTGGCTGTATACCTTTGGGTCCAATTCTGAATTCTCAATTATATTCCATTGGTCTATGTGTCTGTTTTTGTGCCAATACCATACTGTCTTAATGATGACAGCTTTGCAGTAGAGGCTACAATCTGGGATGGTGATGCCTTCTGTTTTGGTTTTACTCTTCAATACTACTTTGGCTTTTCGGGGTCTTTTGTAGTTCCATACAAATATTATTATACTTTGTTCCTTTTTTGAGAAGAATGCTGGTGCAATTTTGATTGGGATTGTGTTGAATGTGTAGATTGCTTTGGGTAGTAATGACAGTTTAACTCTATTTATTCTTCCAATCCATGAGCATGGAATGTTTTTCCATTTCTTTGTATCTTCTTCAATTTCCTTCATAAGTTTTCTATAGTTTTCATCATTCAGATCTCCTATATCATTGGTTAGGTTTCTTCCCAGGTATTTCATGGTTTTTTGTGTAATTGTGAATGGGATCAGTTTCTTGATTTCTCTTCCTGTTGCTTCGTTATTGGTGTATAAGAATTCAACCAATTTCTGTACGTTGATTTTGTATCCTGCAACTTTGCTGAATTCATGGATCAGCTCTAGTAGGCTTCTGGCGAAATCTGTTGGGTTTTCTATGTAGAGTATCATGTCGCCTGCGAAAAGTGAAAGTTTGAGTTCTTCTTTGCCAATTCTGATGCCTTTGATTTCCTTTTGTTGTCTGATGGCTGATGCTAGGAATTCCAGCACTATGTGAAACAACAGTGGTGAGAGTGGACATCCCTGTCGTGTTCCTGATCTCAGGGGGAAAGCCCTCAGTTTTCCCCATTGAGGGTGATGTTAGCTGAGGGCTTCTCATAGATGGCTTTTATGATGTTTAAGTAAGTTCCTTCTATCCCAACTTTCTTGAGGATCTTTATTAAGAATGATGCTGTATTTTGTCAAATGCTTTTTCTGCATCTGTCGACAGGATCTTATGGTTTTTATATTTTCTTTTGTTGATGTGATGTATCACATTGATTAATTTGTGAATATTGAACCAGGCCTGTAACCCAGGAATGAATCCCACATGATAATGGTGGATAATTCTTTTCATGTGCTGTTGAATTTGATTTACAAGTATCTTGTTGAGGATTTTTGCATCTGTATTCATTGAGGATATTGGCGTGTACTTCTCTTTTTTTGTTGGGTCTCTGTCTGGCTTGTGAATTAAAGTGATACTGGCTTCATAAAATGAGTCTGGAAGTTTTCCTTCAATTTCTAATTTTTGCAATAGCTTGAGAAAAATTGGTATTAATTCCGTTTTAAATGTCTGGTAGAATTCCCCAGGGAAGCCATCTGGTCCATGGCTCTTGTTTGTTGGGAGATTTTTGATAACAGATTCAATTTCTTCACTAGTTATGGGTCTGTTCAGATTTTCTGTCTCTTCCCTTGTGACTTTTGGTAGTGATTGTGTGTTTAGGAATTTGCCCATTTCTTCTAAGTTGTCCAGTTTGTTGGCATATAACTTTTCATTGTATTCTCTCATCATTGCTTGTATTTCTGAGGAGTTGGTTGTAATAAGTCCCTTTTTATTCATGATTTTGTCTATTTGGGTGCTTTCTTTTTTCTTTTTGAGAAGCCTGGCTAGAGGTTTATCAATTTTGTTTATTTTTTTCAAGAAACCAACTCTTGGTTTCATTGATCTGTTCAACTGTTTCTTTGGTTTCTATATTGTTTATTTCTGCCCTGAGTTTTTTTTTTTTTTTAATCATATCTCTTCTCCTACTGGGTTTGGAGTCCTCTTGTTGCTCTCCCTTTAGTTCCTTTAGGTGCGCTGTTAGATTTTGTACTTGTGTTTTTTCAAGCCTGGAGTGCAGTGTACTTTCCTCTTAGCACTGCCTTTGCCACATCTCATAGCGTTTGGATTGTTGTATTTTCATTTTCATTGGTTTTCATATATATATATATTACCATATAGTTTTCATATAATATATATATTACCAATAGTTTATTGTCAAGTTGGTTTCCATATAACACACGGTGCTCATCCCCACAAGTGCCCTCCTCCATGCCCATCTCCCCCCTCCCCCCCACACCCATCAGTCCTCAGTTTGTTCTCAGCATTCAGGAGTCTCTCATGGTTTGCCTCTCTCCCTTTCCCCCACCATTTCCCCCCTTTTTCTCCCCCACGGTCCTGCGTTAAGTTCCTCCTAATCCTCCTATACGTGCAAACATATGGTATCTGTCCTTTTCTGCCTGACTTATTTCGCTCAGCATAACACCCTCAAGGTCCATCCATGTTGCTATACATGGCCAGATTTCATTCTTTTTCATTGCCATGTTGTATTCCATCGTATAGATAAACCACATCTTCTTGATTCATTTGTCCGTGGATGGACACTTAGGCTCTTTCCATGTTTTGGCTATTGTGGAGAGTGCTGCTATGAACATTGGGGTCCATGTGCCCCTGTGTATCAGCACTCCTGTATCCCTTGGGTAAATTCCTAGCAGTGCTATCGCTGGGTCATGGAGAATTCTACTGTTAATTTCCTGAGGAACCTCCACACTGTTTTCCAGAGGGGCTGCACCAGTTTACATTCCCACCAACAGTGGAGGAGGGTGCCCGTTTTTCCACATCCTCGCCAGCATCTAGAGTTCTCTGATTTGCTCATTTTAGCCACTCTGACTGGTGTGAGGTGGTATCTCAGGGAAATACATATTAATCCCCTTACATTCAAGCTGAAGGTGTCCTCCAGTCAAAAATCAGTTTCTTGTAGACAGCAAATAGATGGATTTTGTTTTTTACCCGTTCTGCTACCCTGTGTCTTTTGATTGGGGCATTTGATTCGTTTACATTCAGTGTTATTAATGAAACATATGGGTTTACAGTCATTGTGTCTTTTGTGGGATTTATGCTTGTGGTGGTGTCTCTGGTATCTTGCATTCCTTGCAACATTTCCTTCAGAGATTCCCCTTCAGGATTTCTTGCAGGGCTGGTTTAGTGGTGACAATTTTTTTCAATTTTTGTTTATTTGGAAAGACTTTTATCTCTCCTTCTATTCTGAATGACAGATTTGTTGGAGAGAGGATTCTTGGCTGCCTATTTTTCCTGTTCATCACATTGAAAATTTCCTGCCATACCTTTCTGGCCTGCCAGGTTTCAGTAGATAGGTCTGTCACCACTCTGATAGATTTCTCTTTGTTCCTTAGTGCCCTTTTTGTCTCTAGCTGCTTTCAGAATTCTCTCTTTGTCCTTGTATTTTGCCAGTTTCAGTATGATATGCAGTACAGAAGTTCGATTGAAGTTACGTCTGAGGGGAGTTCTCTGTGCCTTTTGAATTTCAACATCTACTTCCCTCCCCACGGTGGGGAAGCTCTCTGCTATAATTTGTTCTAGGACTCCTTCAGCACCTTTCCCTCTCTCTTCCTCTTCTGGGATTCCTATGATATGGATATTGTTCCATTTGATTGTATCGCTATGCTCTCGGACTCTCCTTTCATGTTCCTGGATCGGTTTATCTCTCTTTTTGTCAGCTTCCTGTTTTTTTATAATTGTGTCTTCTAAATCACTTATTCTCCTTTCTGCCTCTTCAATGCGTGCATTGGATGCCTTCCTTTCATTTTGCATGTCATTTATAGCACTTTTAAATTCATCATAACTAGTTTTTTAATATATTTTTTTATATTTTTATTTTATTTCTAGGAGAGAGAGAGACAGCGTGAGCAGGGGAGGGTCAGAGAGAGAGGGAGAAACAGACTCTGAAACAGGCTCCAGGCTCTGAGCTGGCAGTCAGCACAGAGCCCAACACGGGGCTTGAACCCACGAACCGCGAGATCATGACCCAAGCGAAAATCGGACACTTAACCGACTAAGCCACCCAGGCGCCCCTCATCATAACTATTTTTAAGCTATATAATCTTTTTAGCAATAGTTTCTGTGGTGTCTTTCATGCCTTTTTCAAGCCCAGCGATTAATTTTATGACTATTGTTCTAAATTCTTTTTCAGTTTTTTTTGCTTATATCTGTTTTGAGCAGTTCTTTAGTGTCAATTCTTCCTGGAATGTCTTTGGAGGAGAGTTTTTCCATTTCATCATTTTGGTTAGCTTTCCTTTTCTTGTTAGTTTTAAAAGCTTGTTATGCCCTCTGTACCTGTGACTGCTGCTGTACTAAAGAAGGTTCTTTGACTGTCGAGGGCCTGTCTGTTCAGAAAGTTTTCTTTGAATGGTGTCTCTGTCTTTGTTGTTGAGACCTTGGTTATTTTATTTTCCTACTCATAATGGTGTTAGGGAATCTCTACCATGTGTTCTTTGGCTTGTTTCTTGAGGTAGCCCTGGAAAAGAGAACAGACAAACACACAGGGACCAAAGACACACAAACACACCACAAATCCAACCAACATCCAAACTGAAAGGGAAAAAGAAAAACAAAAAAGGAAGGGATACATACAGAAAAAAAAGAAGAGGAAGGAGGGAATACGAATAGTAAAAATAAAAATACATAAGAAAGAAAAAAGAAGAAATGAAAAGGAAAAAGAAAAAACCCAATAGACAAAGGACAGTCTGAAGCATAGAAGCAGAATTCCCAGCTACAAATAAATATCTGGGTGTATGCAGTGCTGGTGGAAGAGCATATACAAAGAGAGAAATACAGGGCGGGGAGGAAGCGAAATTGGAAATGAAATGAGCAGGCAGAAAGACTAAGAGGCTTTTTTCAAAGAGAGAAAGAGTGGAATATGGTTGGAGAGGAGGTGAAAGAAATGACGATAATGCTACTCAGAGAAACTATTTAGTCTGATTACTCCAGAGAGAAAGAGATAAAAAGGTAGCGGTGGAGGTATAGAATTTACATCTAGAGAATGGGTTAAATGTGACTATTTAAGCAAGCCAGTGACCAGAATTAATCAGAGCAGTGCATCCATGTTGATATTGCCCAGGCTCCGGTAAAAAAAAAAAAAAAAAAGAGGGGGCAGCTCTGTAGTGGGGATGGGCATGGTTTGGTCCTGTGCATCCTGAGGGGATCCTGCCTCCATGGTTGTGGGGAGAAAAGTCGTGGCGCCCCAGTCCCTTCTCAAACCAAGCATTGCAACTCACTCTTTTGGGTGTGATCTCCCTGTGCCGGGGGCGTAGCCAAGGTGGTTGTGCTCTATATCCCAAGCCAGGCCTCATTTCCAGTTCTCAGTCCACTCGCCCCATTGATACTGCCCAAAATATAAACACACAGGTGAGTCCCTCAGAGCAGTTTCAAGCCTCTCGCCTTCCCCCGGGGATCTAGCTGGAAGCCACTGCTCCTGTCCCCTCCAGGTCTGGCTGGTGAGCGAGGAGCAGATTCACCCGGGGTCACCTGGGATGAGTGCGTGCTTCTTGGGGGGTAGCTGGGCAGCAGGGAACTGGGTCCCTCTGTGTCCTGTAGCCCGAAATATAAACTCGCGGGCGAGTCCCTCAGAGCAGTTTCAAGCCTCTTGCCTCCCCCCTGAGGGTCCAGCCGAGCCAGAAGCACAACAGTGCGGCTTCCGGCGCCATTGCTGCCCCTCCCAGTAGAGCTGGCGCGGGGGAGCAGTTTCCGCCGGGATCACTGGGAGGAGCTGCTCCTGCGTAGCTGGGCAGCAGGAAACCGGATCCCTCTGTATCTTGAGTGGAGGTTTTTCTCTTCAGCGACAGGGACAGTGTCTTGAGCAGTTTTGGCCACTCTTTCTTTTTCCCCCTAGACTCACCGTTGCTCCCCGCAAAGGGTGATCTCCCCTTCCCTTTGTGTCTCCGGTCCCGGCCCAATTTTATCTTCCCCAGTTTGCATTCACGCTATAAGGTTTTCTCAGTGGACTCTGTTTTCTTTTCGTCCCAAACTCCTGGAATCTGTAAGGGTTCCTATGGCTTCAGGCCTTCTCCGTTTGAGAGGTGGGGGCAGGTGAAATGTACGGAGCTCCCTACTTCTCTGCCATCTTGCCTCCCAACCAACCATCCCTTATTAATTCCTCCCAGAAACCATTATTACCATGGTGGTTGCCAAAGTTGATTTGCAGTTTCATCATTCATTGTATATGTATGTGATGGTGTAATAGACTTAACAAAACCTCCTCCTCCTCTTTTGTTAAGGTGTTCACATCCTAATCCCTGGGATCTGTGATTATATATTACTTACATAACAAAAGGACTTTCATGGGGCGCCTGGGTGGCTTAGTCGGTTAAGCGTCCGACTTTCGCTTAGGTCATGATCTCGCGGTTCGTGGGTTCGAGCCCCGCGTCGGGCTCTGTGCTGACTGCCAGCTCGGAGCCTGGAGCCTGTTTCAGAGTCCCTCTCTCTTTGGCCCTCCCCTGCTCACGCTGTTTCTCTCTCTCTCTCTCTCCTAGAAAAAAAAAAACCCAAAAGGACTTTCACATGTGAATAAATTAAGGATCTTCAGATGGTGAGATTATCCTGCATTATCTAGGTGGGCTAATGTAGTCACAAGGGTCCTTTTAGGAGGGAGGCAGGAGGTCAGAGGTGAGAGGGCATGCTACACTGCTGGCTTTAAGATGGGGGAAGAGCCAACAATTGAGGCACATAGGTGGTGTCTAGAAGCTGGAGGAGGCAAAGAGAGGACCAATATGAATAAATCAGGAATGAAAGAAAAAACGGTTTGGAGGTTCCTCAGCCAATTAAAAATAGAACCTCGATATGATCCACCTCAGAGCAAATATCAAAAGGAAACTACATCAGTATCTTGAGGAGGTAACATGCACTCCTATGTTCATGGCAGTTTTATTCATTGTAGGTAAGACACGGAAATAACATGTGTCTATCAGTGCATGAATGGATAAAGAAAATGCAATACATGTATATTTCATATATATAATGTATATTTCATATGTGTATATTTATACATCATATACACAAATTATAAATAATTATATATAAATTACATATAAAACTTACATATAATCACATATATTAGATATAAAATATATGTATATCAATTATATATATTTGTATAATTATTTATAAAAATTATATAAAAATATGTATAAATATATTATATATGTATATGAAATGGATTACTATATGGCAATAAAAAGAAAGAAATTGTGTCATTTGTGACAACGTGGAAAAACCTAGAGGACATTATGCTAAGTATTATTAGCAACACAGAGAACAACAAATTCTGTATGATGCCACTCATATGTGGAATCTAAAAATCAAAGTAAAATTTATATAAACAGACAGTAGTATGGTGGTTGTCAGGGCCTGGGGCTGGATGGCAGGAAGGAGGAGATGTTTGTTAAAGGGAACAAGACTTCAGGTGTACAATGAATAACCTCTTAGTATCAAATGTACTGCAAGGTGACGTTAGTTAATAATATGTTGCATACTTGAAATTTGCCAAGACACTAAACCTTACTCATTCTAATCACAGACACACACACACACACACGGTTAGTATACGAGGTGATGGATGTGTTAATTAAACAGAATTTTGTGGTAAACATTTCACAATGTACACATATGTCAAATCATCACATTGCACAGTATAAATATATACAGTTTTGTCAATTACATCTTAAGCTGAAAAACGTGTTTTTTTTTAATTTTCAAATTTTTACTTAAATTCTAGTTAACATACAGTGCCATATTAGTTTCAGGAGTAGAATTCAGGGTTTCATCACTTTCATACAGCACCCCGTGCTCATCACAAGTGCCCTCCTTAGTACCCATCACCCATCTAGCCCTTTCCCCCAGCCCACCTCCCTCCATCAGCCCTCAGTTGGAACTCTGTATTTAGGAGTCTCTCATGGCTTGTTTCCCTCTTCTTCTCTACCCACTTCCCATATGTTCGTCTATTTTGTTTCTTAAATTCCACATATGAGTAAAATCATATCGTATGTTAAAAAAGATGAAATCTCTATTTTAGCTTTGAGGTTAATAGTATGAAAACATAATCTGATCATTTAAGAAGGTCATATAAATTAACAGCCAGGAGGATAGAATAGAAAAGAATATGCAGTCATTTATATTTGATATTCATTGTTAATGCAAAACCAAAGGGTAGGATAGAAGGTATGTAATTTATACCATTATGGGCATTTTGGAGTAGGATCATACAAAAGTATTGGTCTATAAAGTACTATTTTTAATAAATGAACCACTGACTTAATCTAAGTCATGGAATCAAAATGTAAGTTTGGTCAAAGAATTTGCTATAACTATCATTAGCATGTTCAGTTTTCAGATCCGTTTACCAGATATTATACTGATAACAATGAATAATTTAGCAGTAACTTTATGTTAAGAAGTTAGATGGATCCATCCAATATGTTCAAGGGAGTGTCTCTGACATTAGGGCAGATGACAACCCTTTATCAAATCTTTTAAAAATAAATAAAAGGAATGCATATTTTTCTCCTACACCTATATAAAATCTATTTCAAATGAAATGTTTAGAAAGTACTTTGTATACTGTCAATTATATAATAATTTAATGACTTTTTTGGAATATGTGTGTATTTCCCTGATGATGAGTGATGTTGAGCACAACTTTTCTTTCTTTCTGTTTTTTTACCAGCGTTATTCTTTTTTTTTAATAGTTTATTGTCAAGTTGGTTTCCATATAACGCCCAGTGCTCATCCCCACAAGTGCCCTCCTCCATGCCCATCACCCCCTTTTCCCTTCCCCCCGCACCCGTCAGTCTTCAGTTTGTTCTCAGCATTCAAGAGTCTCTCATGGTTTCCCTCCCTCCCTCTCCCCCACTATTTCCCCGTTCTTCTCCCCCACGGTCCTCCGTTAAGTTCGTCCTAATCCTCCTATATGGAGCACGTCTTTTCATGCGTCTGTTGGCTATCTGCATGTCTTCTTTGGATAAGTGTCTATTTATCCCTTCTTCCCATTTCTTCACTGGATTATTTGTTTTTCGGATGTTGAGTTTGGTAAGTTCTTTATAGATTTTGGATACTAGCCCTTTATCCGATACGTCATTTGCAACTATCTTATCCCATTCTGCCGGTTGCCTTTTAGTTTTATTGATTGTTTCTTTTGCTGTGCAGAAGCTTTTTATCTTGATGAGGTCCCAGGAGTTCATTTTTGCTCTTGATTCCCTTTCTTTTGGGGATGTGTCAAGTAAGAAATTGCTGCGGTAGAGGTCAAGGAGGTTGTTTCCTACTTTCTCCTCTAGGGTTTTGATGGTTTCTTGTCTCACATCTACGTCCTTCATCCATTTTGAGTTTATTTTTGTGTGTGGTGTAAGAAAGTGGTCTAGTTTTATTCTTTTGCATGTTTCTGTCAAGTTCACCCAGCACCATCTGTTAAAGAGGCTGTGTTTTTTCCATTGGATACTCTTTCCTGCTTTGTCAAATATTAGTTGGCCATACAATTGTGGGTCCAATTCTGAGTTCTATATTCTATCCCATTGTACTATGCGTCTGGTTTTGTGCCAATACCATACTGTATTGATGATTATTGCTTTGTAGCAGAGGCTAAAGTCCGGAGTTTTGATGCCTTTCGCTTT
Organism: Hyaena hyaena; assembly: GCF_003009895.1. Taxonomy (NCBI): domain Eukaryota; kingdom Metazoa; phylum Chordata; class Mammalia; order Carnivora; family Hyaenidae; genus Hyaena; species Hyaena hyaena. The sequence continues at coordinate 50,680 of NW_024082405.1, forward strand.
GGATTTCTTCTTCAATATTACTTTGACTATTCGGGGTCTTTTGTGGTTCCATATAAATTTTAGGATTGTTTGTTCTAGCTTTGAGCAGAATGCCAGTGTAATTTTGATTGAAATTGGATTGGATGTGTAGATTCCTTTGGGTAGTATTGACATTTTAACAATATTTATTATTCCAATCCATGAGCATGGAATGTTTTTCCATTTTTTTATGTCTTCTTCAATTTCCTTCATAAACTTTCTACAGCTTTTATCATGCAGATATTTTATGTCTTTCGTTAGGTTTGTTCCTAGGTATTTTATGGTTCTTGGTGCAATTGTGAATGGGATCAGTTTCTTGATTTCTCTTTATGTTGCCTCATTATTGGTGTATAAAAATGCAACCACTTTCTGTACATTGATTTTGCACCCTGCGACTTTACTGAATTAATTTATCAATTCTAGCAGACTTTTTGTGGAGTCTTTCAGGTTTTCCATTTAGAGTATCATGTCGTCTGTGAAAAGTAAAAGTTTGACTTCATCTTTGCTAGTTTTGATGCCTTATATTTCATTTTTGTTGTCTGATGGCTGATGCTAGGAGTTCCAACACTGTGTTAAACAACAGTGGTGAGAGTGGACATCCTGTCGTGTTCCTCATCTCGGGGGGACAGCTCTCAATTTTTCCCCATGGAGGATGATATTAGCTGTGGGCTTTTAATATATGGCTTATATGATGTTTAGGTATGTTTCTTCTATCCTGACTTTCTTGTATGTTTTTATTAAGACAATATGGTGTATTTTGTCAAATGCTTTTCCTACATCTAATGATAGGATCATAAGTCTCTTACCTTTTCTTTCGTTAATGTGATGTATCACATTACAATTGAACCAGCCCTGTAGCACAGGAATAAATCCCACTTGATCACGGTGAATAATTCTTTTTATATGCTGTTGAATTAGATTTGCTAGTATCTTGCTGAGAATTTTCGCATCCATATTCATCAGGGATATTGGCCTGTAATTCTCCTTTTGTGTCTGGTTTGGGAATCAAGGTAATGCTGGAATGAGTCCAGAAGCGTTCCTTCCATTTCTATTTTTTTGGAACAACTTGAGACGGATAGGTATTAATTTTTTTTTTTGACAGCTAAAATTTTTTATTCATTCTGAGCACTGTTTAACTCTTCTCCAACAAAAATAACCATCCATAATTTCGTTATCTGTGCTACTGTTTATAAAATAATAAAGTGGAGACTTAAGTAAATAAAGATAAATAAAAAGCAGATGTTTGACTAAAGCTTTACAAAATTCTTGAAAGCATAGAGATTTTCAGGGGCAAAGGCTGTGGTAATTCAGAAATAAAGGCTTTTGTTTTTTTTCTGTATCAGATAAAAATGGATTATAGAAAAGAAGAAGAGTAAAGAAAAAAGAAAAGGAGCCACGTACACACTTACGCAGTAGTTGCTGAGCATGACACATATATTGGATCATCTTTTTTTGTTGTTGTTGTTATTTTATTTATTTATTTATTTATTTATTTTTACAAATAGTTTATTGTCAAATTAGTTTCTACATAACACTCAGTGCTCATCCCCAAAGTGCCCTCCTCCATGCCCATCCCCCCCACCCCCCCACATCCATCAGTCCTCAGTTTTTGTCAGCATTCAAGAGTCTCTCATGGTTTGCCTCTCTCCCTTTCCCCCACCATTTCCGCCCTTCTTCTCCCCCTTGTTCCTCCGTCAAGTTCCTCCTAATCCTCGAGACGGATAGGTATTAATTAAACAGCAGGGGCATGTGGCTTGAACCCATACAACCTGTTGGTTTTTTTTTTTTTTTACTTTTAAAATTATTTTTAAATTTCTTTTTAAAATTTACATCCAAGTTAACATATAGTGCAACAATGATTTCAGGTGTAGATTCCTTAATGCCCCTTACCCATTTGGTTCATTCCTCCCTCCCATAATCCCGCCAGTAACCCTCTGTTTCTTCTCCATATTTAAGAGCCCCTATGTTTTGTCCCCCTCCCTGTTTTTATATTATTTTTGCTTCCCTTCCCTCATGTTCATCTGTTCTCTTTCTTAAAGTCCTCATATGAGTGAGGTCATATGATATTTATCTTTCTCTGCTAATTTCACTTAGCATAATACCCTCTAGTTCCATCCACATTGTCGCAAAAGGCAAGATTTCATTCTTTTTGATTGTTAATACTCCACTATATAGATTATATCATCTTTATCTGTTCATCCTTCGATGGGCATTTGGGCTCTTTCCATACTTTGGCTATTGTCGATAGTGCTGCTATAAACATTGGGGTGCATGTGTCCCTTTGAAACAGTCTAACTGTATCCCTTAGATGAGGTATTAACTCTGCTTTAAACATCTGGTAGAATTCCCCTTGGAAGCCATCTGGCCCAGTACTCTTATTTGTCGGGAAATTTTTGATAACTGATACATTTTCTTCACTGGTTATGGGTCTGTTCAAATTTTCTATTTCTTCCTGTTTGAGTTTTGGTTGTGTGTGTGCGCATGTGTGTGTGCACGCGTGCACGCGCGCCTAGGAATTTGTCCATTTCTTCTAGGTTGTTCAGGTTGTTGGCATATTTTTTTCATAGTATTCTCTTATAAATGTTTGTTTTTCTGTGGGATTAGTTAAATCCGTTTTCATTTGTGATTTTATATATTTGGGTCCTCTCTCTTTTTGAGAAATCTCCTTAGGGGTTTATGTTTTTTAAATTTTTTTCCAAAAAATCAGCTCTTAGTTTCATTGATATGTTCTACTGCCTTTTATTTATTTATTTATTTATTTATTTATTTATTTATTTATTTATTTATTTATTTATTTATTTATTATTTAGATTCTATATTGTTTAGTTCTGCTCTGATCTTTATTCTCTTCTGCTGGCCTTGGGGTTTCTTTGCTGTTCTGCTTCTGATAGGGAAAATCTGTTGTAAGATGGCCGACAGGGCTAATAGGAAACACCTGTCCCTGATTAATGAGGAACGCAGAAGTAACAGTCTATAAATTGTTCCCTCTGCTATCACTCTGGGCTCAGATCTCTGGAGAATGATCTCCTCTTAGCCCACCAGTGTAAAATAAACCTCCTCCTCTCCATGATCTCTAAGTGCTGCTTGGTTCTTCCACCGGGTGATCCAGACCAGACCCTGCAACATTTGGTTCCCTGACCAAGAAACCCAACTGCTCTGGCCTGTTGTTGCCACCGGTTTGGGAAAACAACAGGCGGTGATGGAACAAGGGATCGCAATGGAGAAGGCTCTCCCTGCTTGAATTTTGGCAGTCTCTAGCTCCATCGCCTCGGGCCGCCCCGCTCCAGAGTTCCCCCTGGACTTGAGGAGACTAGGCAAGTGAGGACCTGAAACAGATGTCGGGAACTGGTTAGGCCTGGGCCCTAAGTCTGTCCCGTCCTGCCCACCCATAGTGGTGGAAGAGGGAGCTGATCACTCCCTGGAGACCTTAGTTGTTTCACTAACAGGAAAACTGCAGGGCCCCCACTGGCCCACCCTTAGCGGTGGAAGGGGGACTTGATCACTCCCCAGAGACTTCAGAGGTCTCTCTCTCTCTCTCTCTCTCTCTCTCTCTCTCTCTCTCTCT